>NC_052314.1:11470429-11542929 GCF_016432855.1 Salvelinus namaycush
AATACCGATTGTATTTTATAAGAGAGTTGTTATAATTTTGTTAAGAAAGACTTAGTAAAGACTGAAGCTACCGTCTCATCATGTAGGTATTGGACAGCCTTGAGGTTAGCCTAGCATCGTGTGAAACCGAATGAGAATTGCTTGGGAAAGATTAACGAGTTCATGTTCCCATGGGATATCGGTTACTGCTAAAGAGTACTGTCTGTATTGATAGCTGTGCTTGCTGTGGATCTTGTGAGGAAACCTGCAAGGAACTGCCATACTTCACTGAGGGAATATCGACGAGTAGTGAGTAACTACAACGGTGGGGTGCTTTTGGACTTTATGTGTGTCTTCATTTTTTTGGATCTCCAACGCAGCCTACATATTAAGCAAACTTGAAATAATTTGGACATGGGTTGTGCACGACTCATTGGGGTTTATTAGTTTTATTTATTTTGATGTGGTGCTTTGAAAATGTAATAATACACATCTTGAACCTTATGTATGTTGCCTTGGAGTCATTTACTGTTTCAATTTAATTTAATACATGGGAAAGCATATCCTTATACAATAACAGAAATCTATAATCATTCCATCCGAAGTTAACACCCTAGTTGTCATCACCTTAGATAGTTTACAATAGGGATTCTTATTGGAGATGTCCTTCTCACCTAACATCCCATGTTGTTGAGATATTCTATGTAAGTTAATATCGTGAGTCAAATTCGAGCCTGGTGAGAGGGTTACATACATATTACCTCAATTACCTCGATTAACCTGTACCCCCACACATTGACTCGGTACCGGTACCCCCTGTATATTGCCTCGTTATTGTTATTTTATTGTGTTACTTTGTATTCTATATATTATATTGTATTTGTTTTATTTAAATTTGTTTTGTATATATTTTATTACTTACTTACAAAAAAAGTCAGTAAACCTTTCACACTAAGGTCTTCACCTTCACAATAACATTTGATTTGATTTGAGTTTGGTATTCTGTCCGAAAATGGCACCCTATCCCCTATAAAGTGCACTACTTTGACCACAGCGCTATGAGTGCACATTGTAGGGAAAAGGTTCAATTTCAGACGTAGCCTTGGTCTCACAGCATTTCTCTACATGCCTCAGATGTTGAGTTATAGAATAGGGGAGTGGAGATGACTGTAAAACTCACAGTTATCCACTTATTTTACCAAATAGGATTCCTACCATGGTCCTCACATTACTGTCTACCATGGTCCCCAGATTACTGTCTACCATGTTCCTCACAATACTGTCGACTATGGTCCCCAGATTACTATCTACCATGGTCCCCAGATTACTGTCTACAATGGTCCCCACATTACTGTCTACCATGGTCCCCACATTACTGTCTACTATGGTCCCCACATTACTGTCTACTATGGTCCCCACATTACTGTCTACCATGGTCCCCACATTACTGTCTACTATGGTCCCCACATTACTGTCTAGCATGGTCCCCACATTACTATCTACCATGGTTCCCACATTACTGCCTAGCATGGTCCACAGATTACTGTCTACCATGGTCCCCACATTACTGCCTAGCATGGTCCACAGATGACTTTCTACCATGGTCCACAGATGACTTTCTACCATGGTCCCCACATTACTGTCTACTATGGTCCCCAGATTACTGTCTACCATGGTCCCCACATTACTGCCTAGCATGGTCCCCACATTACTGTCTAGCATGGTCCCCACATTACTGTCTACCATGGTCCCCACATTACTGTCTACTATGGTCCCCACATTACTGTCTACCATTGTCCACAGATTACTTTCAACCATGGTCCCCACATTACTGCCTAGCATGGTCCCCATATTACTGTCTACCATGGTCCCCAGATTACTGCCTAGCATGGTCCACAGATTACTTTCTACCATGGTCCCCACGTTACTGCCTACCATGGTCCCCACATTACTGCCTAGCATGGTCCACAGATTACTTTCTACCATGGTCCCCACATTACTGCCTACCATGGTCCCCAGATTACTGTCTACCATGGTCCCCACATTACTGTGTACCATGTTCCTCACAATACTGTCCACCTCCTTCCCTGCAGTAAGTCACCGGCTCTTAAGCACTCGTTACAGAAATCACTTAATGCCGGTTGACGGAAGCTAGCTGCTCTCGACTCCCAGGTGCCAGTTCATTTGTCCAGCTGTGTTGTCTCTGGTATGGGTCTCTATAAGCCCTGTTGTCCTCGTAAGCCCCTTGTCTGTCTGTCTCTCTCTCCCCTGGTATCACCGTGTATCTTTTATGCTAAAAGAACCCAGGGCTGATTCAGTGTTCCTGCCAGCTCTAATCTCAGTTAATGTTGTTCTTACTTCAGCCCACAGTTCCTCACCACTCCTCTCCCAACCCAAGTGTTTATTTGGGGAAATCAGGTGTCGACTGCCTACCATCTCACCACACGCACGCACACACACACACACACACACACACACACACACACACACACACACACACACACACACACACACACACACACACACACACACACACACACACACACACACACACACACACACACACACACGTTAGCTTGTAGCAGTGGCTGTAGAGGAGAAACAACAACACCAGAGCCAGTCTACAAGCTGTTCCAGCTGTTTCCCTGTGTTGTGTGTGTTTCGATCTGTGCCTGATGATTTTCATAGACAGGCTCAGCAGCAGCTCCTGTCCTCATCTACACCTCTCCTTCTGTTACCCACCTCCCCTCCACTCGCTGGGCTGCTGGGAGATGGCTTTGTTAGCTGTGTGTTGGCCACGTCCGCGCTCACCGACACTGTAGTTGACATATACTGTAGCCTTTACTATAGAACCCATGTTTTATACATGTAATAAAACCCATGTTAGCATTTAGTTGGACAGTGTATACCATGTGTATCCTGTACATAATAATACAACTAATAAAACTAATGTTTGACACATACTATAGAACCAACATTGACCCATACTATAGAACCCATGTTGACCCATATTATAGAACCCATGTTGACCCATACTATAGAACCAACATTGACCCATACTATAGAACCCATGTTGACCATATCATAGAACCCATGTTGACCATATCATAGAACCCATGTTGACCCATATTATAGAACCCATGTTGACCATATCATAGAACCCATGTTGACCATATCATAGAACCCATGTTGACCCATATTATAGAACCCATGTTGACCCATATCATAGAACCCATGTTGACCCATACTATAGAACCCATGTTGACCCATACTATAGAACCCATGTTGACCCATACTATAGAACCCATGTTGACCCATACTATAGAACCCATGTTGACCCATACTATAGAACCCATGTTGACCCATACTATAGAACCCATGTTGACCCATACTATAGAACCCATGTTGACCCATACTATAGAACCCATGTTGACCCATACTATAGAACCCATGTTGACCCATACTATAGAACCCATGTTGACCCATATTATAGAACCCATATTGACCCATACTATAGAACCCATATTGACCTATGCTGTAGATCCATTGTTTGGCACTTTGGGATGTTTCACACCAACCAAAACACCTCTTTGGTGGTCATATTAGGAAGCTGTGGTCCTCTCTCTACCATCTGACTCAGTTTAGCTTTAAAAGATTGTAGACCTCCACAAGTCTGGTTCTTCCTGGGGAGCAATTTCCAAATGCCTGAAGGTACCACGTTCATCTGTACAAACAGTAGTACGCAAGTATAAACACCATGGGACCAGGCAGCCGTAATACCGCTCAGGAAGGAGACGAGTTCTGTCTCCTAGAGATGAACATACTTTGGTGCGAAAATTGCAAATCAATCCCAGAACAACAGCAAAGGACCATGTGAAGATGCTGGAGGAAACAGGTAGAAAAGTATCTATATCCACAGTAAACAAGTCCAATATCGACATAACCTGAAAGGCCACTCAGCAAGGAAGAAGCCACTGCTCCAAAACCGCCATAAAAAAGCCAGACTACGGTTTGCAACTGCACATGGGGTCAAAGATCGTACTTTTTTGAGAAATGTCCTCTGGCCTGATGAAACAAAAATAGAACTGTTTGGCCATAATGACCATCGTTATGTTTGGAGGAAAAAGGGGGAGGCTTGCAAGCTGAAGAACACCATCCCGACCGTGAAGCACGGGGGTGGCAGCATCATGTTGTGGGGGTGCTTTGCTGCAGGAGGGACTGGTGCACTTCACAAAATAGATGGCACCATGAGGAAGGAAAGGTCAAGGTATTGGAGTGGCCATCACAAAGCCCTGACCTCAATCCCATAGAACATTTGTGGGCAGAACTGAAAAAGCATGTGCGAGCAAGGAGGGCTACAAACCTGACTCAGTTACACCAGCTCTGTCAGGAGGAATGGGCCAAAATTCACCCAACTTATTGTGGGAAGCTTGTGGAAGGCTACCCGAAACGTTTGATCCAAGTTAAACAATTTCAAGGCAATGCTACCAAATACTAATTGAGTGTAAGTAAACTTCTGACCCACTGGGAATGTGATTAAAGAAATAAAAGCTTAAATAAATCATTCTCTCTGCTATTATTCTGACATTTCACATTCTTAAAATAAAGTGGTGATCCTAACTGACCTAAGACAGGGAAGTTTTACTAGGATTAAATGTCAGGAATTGTGAAAACCTGAGTTTAACCTTTCCGCTAGCGGAACCCCTGACAACATTCCGCTGAAAAGGCAGCGCGGGAAATTCAAAAATATTTTTCAGAAATATGTAACTTTCACACATTAACAAGTCCAATACAGCAAATGAAAGATAAACATCTTGTTAATCTACCCACCGTGTCCGATTTAAAAAAAATGCTTTACAGCGAAAACACAACATATGATTATGTTAGATCACCGCCAAGTCCAAAAAACACACAGCCATTTTCCCAGCCAAAGATAGGAGTCACAAAAAGCAGAAATAGAGATAAAATTAATCACTAACATTTGATGATCTTCATCAGATGACACTCATAGGACATCATGTTACACAATACATGTATGTTTTGTTCGATAATGTGCATATTTATATCCAAAAATCTCAGTTTACATTGGCGCCATGTTTAGAAATGCCTCCAAAATATTCTGAGAAATTGCAGAGAGCCACATAAAATAACAGAAATACTCATCATAAACTTTGATCAAAGATACATGTTTTACATAGAATTAAAGATACACTTGTTCTTAATGCAACCGCTGTGTCAGATTTCAAAAAAACTTTACGGAAAAAGCAAACCATGCAATAATCTGAGACGGCGCTCAGATAGAAACAACATTTCTCCGCCATGTTGGAGTCAACAGAAATACGAAATTACATGATAAATATTCCCTTACCTTTGATGATCTTCATCAGAATGCATTCCCAGGAATCCTAGTTCCACAATAAATTGTTGTTTTGTTCGATAATGTCCATTATTTATGTCCAAGTAGCTACTTTTGTTAGCGCGTTTAGAATGAATATCCAAAACGCTCATGCAGGTCCAGGTGAACTTCGGACGAAATCTTCAAATAGTTATATTACTGGTCGAATAAACGTGTCAAACTAAGTATAGAATCAATCTTTAGGATGTTGTTATCATAAATATTCAATAACGTTCTAACCGGAGAATTCCTTTGTGTCTATAGAAGTAATGGAACGCAAGTCGATATCATGTGGAATGCGCATGACCAGGACCTGGCACTCTGCCAGACCACTGACTCAAACAGCTCCCATCCGGCTCAACATTACAGTAGAAGCTTCATTCAACGTTCTACAGACTGTTGACATCTAGTGGAAGGCGTAGGAAGTGCAAACAGATCCATATCCCACTGGGATTTCAATAGGCGATGAGTTGAAAATCAACCAGCCTCAGAATTCTTACTTCCTGTTTGGATTTTTTCTCAGGTTTTTGCCTGCCATATGAGTTCTGTTATACTCACAGACATCATTCAAACAGTTTTAGAAACTTCAGAGTGTTTTATATTCAATAGTAATAATAATATGCATATATTAGCATCTGGGACAGAGTAGGAGGGCGCATGACCAGGACCTGGCACTCTGCCAGACCACTGACTCAAACAGCTCCCATCCGGCTCAACATGACAGTAGAAGCTTCATTCAACGTTCTACAGACTGTTGACATCTAGTGGAAGGCGTAGGAAGTGCAAACAGATCCATATCCCACTGGGATTTTAATAGGCGATGAGTTGAAAATCAACCAGCCTCAGAATTCTCACTTCCTGTTTGGATTTTTTCTCAGGTTTTGCCTGCCATATGAGTTCTGTTATACTCACAGACATCATTCAAACAGTTTTAGAAACTTCAGAGTGTTTTATATCCAATAGTAATAATAATATGCATATATTAGCATCTGGGACAGAGTAGGAGGCAGTTCACTTTGGGCACACTATTCATCCAAAGTGAAAATGCTGCCCCCTATCCCTAAAAAGTTTAATGGATTTGGCTAAGGTGTATGTAAACTTTTGACTTCAACTGTACCTTAGAGAGCTATTTATAACTTGTCAGAATTGTCCAGATCTACTAGTCTATGTCAGCTCACGTTTTTTTATTAAGGTTTTTAGCCCATATTGTTGTAATTGTTTTGTCACTCAAATATCACATGAATATACATTAGACATGGCAAGATGTATAGAATTGCAAGAAAATTTGCTTAAAATGGCAAAATGTTCTTTGGACCCCATAACAAAATGTGTAGAATTGCAGGAAATAAACTTTAAACCTTCAACATATTCTCTCCACCAACAAGAGGGGTGTGAACAGTTTGTGTCATGAACAGTGCCTGTGCCCATAGAAATAGACGTGGTGCGTGCGCACGCGCAGAGTGGTGGCGCGGGTTGTTTCCCAATGCTGGAAGGGGGTCCCCGAGTGAAAAAGTTTGGGAACCCCTTGGTTAAGCAATCCTTGCATTCACATACCCCTATAGTTCTTTCATGTTATAAACTGAAGCTAACAAAGTCTACTTCCCTCTCAGACTAGCGGTGAGTTTCCAAAACATTGGTAGTACTAAGATCCCATTTCGTCCATTGCCTAACAATGGACTTAAGACGATCTTAGTGCTACAAAGGTTTTGGAAACTCAACCAAGATTAGCTCATGATGCTCATCTGAATGGTGACCTAACCTGTTCTATCTCTCCATGCTCCTCTTTGTGTCCCAGGTATGAGAGGGATCTGAAGCCCAGCAGCAGCTCTCCCTCTATGGAGGAGGACGAGGGCTTCAGTGACTGGACCCAGCGGCTGGAGAGACGCAGGCAGCAGGCCCAGCGTATGGAGGAGCTCAGTCAGGCCACAGTGGAGCAGGACCAGAGGCCCCTGAACGGTGCCGCAAAACCCCCCACACCACATACCCTCTCTGGCTCAGCCACCCCCACCACATCCACCTCTCGCCAGCAGAGACACAAGGCAGAAGTGGAGGATGAAGAGGAGAAGAAGTGGGGAAGAAAGGAAAGTGAGAGGAAAGGGAGGGAGCGAGAGGAGGAGGTGGTTAGAGAAGAGAGGGAAAGAGAAGAGGAGGCAGAGAAACAGAGGCAGGAGCAGATAAGAGTGCTGAAGAAGAGAGAGGAGAACCAAAGACCTGATGCTGGGGAGAAGGTACTCTTTGGCATTACTGATTCAAAAAATATATATATATATTATAGGCAAATATGTGATTAATTAAGAAAATGTAAATTCTGAATATGATTATTCAAAAATGTATGTCGTTGAAGTAGTCAACTTTGGAGATGTTAAATGTTCTTTGCAACTCCAGGTGAAAGAGAAGAGCAAAGAGGTGAAGGTCTTGTACACATCCAAAGTCGTCCTGCATACAGAGGCAAAGCATGGCAACGTCAACGGAGACACAGCTGGGGAGAAAGTGACATCATACATGGTCAAAACCAAATTAAGTGCTCCCAGGTAAATAATGGCGTATTATGGTATATGGATATGTCTCACCAGACCTGCTTCCAAATTCAGTTACATGGCAAGCAAATCACATCGCAATTCACATTGTAACTCAGAGATGTTTCATATTCTAAACCATCAGGATGGTGAAAACTATTAGGAGACGGAGACATCTCTTCAAATCCTCCTCCTCTATATATCCACCTTTGTTCCTCCATGCAGTCATCCTCCATCTCTCCCTCCATCTCTCCCAGGGCTGTGGTACAAATGGCAGCGGCAGAGGCTGAGGAGGAGGCCATCTTGGAAACAGAGGCCAAGCTGGAGAAGATCCGACGGAGCCATGCGGAGAAGGAAAACCAGGAGCTTGAGCAGCTCAAACACAAGCAGGTTGAGGCCGAGCAGGAGCTAGAGGAGCTGAAGAGGAGGAGGGAGGAGAGACGCCAGGTCAGGAAGGAGGAGGAGCGCAGGAGCAGAGAGGAGGAGCAACAGCGTCTAGCCAAGGAGGAGGTGATGGTCAAGTACTTTGTAGACATATTATGATGCCTTAAGATACACACACAGAAATAGATTACATGGTGATGGGCATTCCGAGTCTTTTCATTGAGCCCTTCATTTAGCTCCCAAATGGCTCTTTGTTCAGTAGTGCTTAAAAATGTACTTAGAAGCATGAAAAAGTAGGAAATTGTGAATGTAAACCGTAATATCTGCCTACCATTATGTCCGATCGTGAAATGTGAGTTCAAATTAATTTTTACCTGACCAAATTATTAGATCGCCTGCCAATAAAATTACAATCATTTTTTAAAGCACTGCAAAAATGTGCATGGACCTGAATGAGGTGCTCTCCCACTATCTATTGTTCCTGTAGTGAGAATGTCCTTCAGGGAATATTTTTTACAAGTTATCTGCAGATAATCGTTGTCTGGTTCTTTCACCGATTTTAATTTCTGACGTCCACCAAAAAGATCTGTTTAAAAAGAGTTGTTCATTCACAAATGACCCATCACTATGTTAAACACATACATCACACATGCAAAAGGAGCTTTAAATCAGCTAAGCAGCTATTATTATTTTATGTATTATTTTTTATTGAACCTTTATTTAACTATAGGCAAGTCAGTTAAGAACAAATTATTATTTACAATGGCCTACCAAAAGGCAAAAGGCCTCCTGCGGGGATGGGGGCTGGGATTAAAAATAAAAATAAATTGTAAAGCCTACGGCCATAAGATATACAGCAGCTGAATGTAGCACTCACTAAATGAGCCACCCCTTTGCCTTATAAGCTTTCCAACAGGAGTCTATTATACATTATAATGTAGCTATTATCACATGTGGTACACTCTTAGAAAAAAAGGTGCTATCTAGAACCTAAAAGGGTTTTCAGGCTGTCCACGTAGGATAACCTTTTGAATAACCCTGATTGGTTCCTTGTAGAACCCTTTTAGTTCCAGGTAAAACCCTTTCAGGTTCTATTGGGAAACCTTTCCACAGAAGGTTCTACACTGAACACAAAAGGGGTACCTGAAACCATAAAGGGTTCTACCTGGAACCAAACAATTTTCTCCTATGTGGACAGCCCGAAGAAACCCTTTTGGAACCCTTTTAACTAAGTGTAGACAATTGTCTTCTCTTCTTGGGCAATACTGAACCATTGTGTCTTCATGTACAGGAGGAGAAGAGGAGGATGAAGGAGGACATAGAGAGGAGGAGGATGGAGGCAGCAGAGCGGATGAAGAGCCTCAGTACCTCCAGCGTGGACGGAGATGAGATGTTTAGCCCGCTCAGTCCCAAAGGCTCCATCTACAAGGTAGATACAACCTTGTCTGTTTCCTCTGTCTATGTAGCCACGGTTTGTCGTCATTGCCCATGGTCATATATGACAAGTACTGTTCTTATGATATGATAATGAAACCTTTGTTTTCAGTATTTTTCCCCAAAAATAAATTGTTCAAAAAGACTAAAATGTGACTTTATACCATCTTTACAGCCGTTGTGTTCAGTTTTAAGCCTGTAAGTTGCATGTGTGTGTTTTAAATGTCAGAATTTGCCACAGTCTCCACCACAATGCTTGTAGTGTGATCAGGTCACACACATTTACATATGGGTTTACGTTCTGTGTGTGCGTGTGTGTGTGAGACATGTGCAGCTTTGAAGTCGATCAGTATTCACTGTTTTGTGTCAATACCACCAGGTCTCTGTCTGTGTGATGTTAATTTGCTCTGACAGCATGTCTCTACGTACCTTCATTCCAGTGAATGAAAAAGGCAGAGACCATACTATGTCACAGTTTTTCAGCCCAAGGCCAAACGGTCGCTGTGACAGCCTGTGTTTACACTGTTCTGTGTTACTGTCCTTAACTCCTTCCACCTTGCTCTGTAAAAAGTAGGGTAGTAAGTCATTCACTTAGTTAATATACAGATGTTCTGTATACAGATACAGATATACTGGCGGCAGGTAGCCTAGTGGTTAGATTGAATCCCCGTGCTGACAAGGTAAAAATCTGTCGTTCTGCCCCTGAACAAGCCAGTTAACTCACTGTTCCCCGGTAGGCTGTCATTGTAAATAAGAATTTGTTCTTAATTAACTGACTTGCCTAGTTAAATAAAGGCTAAATTATTATTTTTTAAATAATAGTTTCCATGGGTTCATTTGTTTGGATTTTAGCATTTACACTGCATGGCATGTTGTGAAGTGTTGAGTATTGTACTGTACTCCTGCTTCTTGTATCATTTCATTAGACTTGTTGCCTGTCAGATACATTCCACAGGATTTATAATCCACTCAGATCCCATTAGGATATGTAGCCTAATCACATTTACTGGCTTTGTGTTCTGCCAGGAGATTCCAGTAAGGACCCTAGATAACCTTTTAGAGCTGGATGTCATTTCTAACACCCCAACCCTATGAGCCTGCTTTATGAGCCTGGCTCAACTCTGACTTTAATATATCAGTCAGATCATTGAGATAGCTAATTACATTTTTACAACCAGATGTATATATCATGTAGCTCTCATCTGTCATAAATGCACTCGCTGCATGTAGCATTCAGTCGCCTTATTGTCTCCTTGACAGGCAACAAGTTCAGCTACTAATAATATTATGTTTCCATCCACTATCTCTTTAATATTACGTTTCCATCCACTATCTCTTTAATATTACTTTTCCATCCACTATCTCTTATTTTCACTTTCTAACCCGACTGTACAGGGCTATGTGGTGACGGGGTTGCTGTGGTGGTGTCCTTGGGCCTTGGTCCTTAGTGCTGTCATGAGATTCCCTCTGATCATGTGTGTAATTTTAGAGAGAGAATGAATAGAGTTTGACAGGAGAAAATACATGCTCTGTGAGTTGGGGTCGACATGCTGTGCTATTTGATTCAGGTTCAGGGCTGAACAGTGAACAGTAACATAAGGGATCCTTCTGTGTGGGAGGAACCAGAGCTTGGTGCTGGATCCTTTGAAGTATGACTTCTTTGGCAAGCAAGGGTAGAGGACAGGACATTATGACCCTGCCTCAAACTAGAACCCCTCTCATACAAATATTAGTGTTTTGATTAATGATTAACCTAAGACTTGTAATCCCAAACACATTTTCTTTACTATGATTCAGTCTGTAATGCAGTAAATACACAGATTCAAGGTAAGGAATGGGTTTTGGAAGCCTTCCCACACCCTAATTTCATTATAACTATGCCTGCAGTAAACCTTGGATTAAGGCAGAGTTAGCTTGAATCTCTCTCTGGTAATATAAACGGACAGATACAGGCAGATGGAGACGGTTGATAAAGACCAGTAGAACATTGCTCTGTTTGACTTGGAAGAGATCTCTACTGCGTCAGGCTAAATCCAGGGCTGGGATTAACATCACATTGATCATGAGAATCCCGTCTGACAATTCTAGAAGTCATGGAAGACTTCACTGTTCTATTCTAATTCCAAAACAATCCCCTTCAACATCCTCTTCATATTTTTCAGATCACAGAGAGAACGGAATCCTTGAACCGATCCCTAAAGAAAAGGTGAGACATTTTCACAATATCTCAAAGCAAACAAACAAATTCCACACCCTATGTTGTTTAAATTGTACTCTCACATAGTTTCTTTCTAAATCTTGGTTGCAACTAGAAGTTTACCAAAGTCCCACTGGGTCCCCCTGAGGAAGCCTGGATGGAGAGGTGCTATCTATGGCAGAACAGCAGTTATGCCGGCTAAATGGCTGGTGTGTAAAAGTAAACATAGAAAAAGAGGGCCAGTGGTGACCTCTAAACCTCTCTCAGTGCATCACCTTTGTCAACCTGTGTGATATATGGCTTGGTTAACTGATGTGGGGGCTGGAGCCTGGGCTGGCTGGGTTCTCTCTGATGGCTGGTGAGCTATAGCTCTGGATTGTGGGACTGCGATGCGGCTCCATGCAGTCTGACCACAGTAGTCAGTTATCAGTGGTAAAAAGCTCTGAGCAGTTGGAGTAGTAGAGGCCAGGTCCGGGTGTAATTAATATGGAGAGTGTGAATGAAAACAGGGCGTAATAACGACTTTATCATCCAGGTGCAGGTTTGAGATCTGAAGAATTGAGTGTGACATCATGTTTTAGTCTAGGACGGGGGGAGAGTTCAGTGACATCACTAGTGACAGTTCTTTGATGTGGGTGTTACGCACCCGTGTTGATGTGTGTAAAAACACTATTAGACCAAATCAAAGCATTCTGGAGAAGAAGTTATGGGTGACAGACAGACGGCTTCCTTCGCCCCTTTACTTATAACAGCCTTCTCTCATGCAGTTAGAAAGCATGACATCATTTAGCCAAGCCAATTTGAACGTCTTTGCAGAGCAAAAGACCCTCCAAATAAAGATTTGTGGGCCGTTTATCATGTTAAAACAATCCTGCCATGCCTCAAGAAGCTATTTAATTTTCAAACTAGCCAGCCCTATCAGGCTAATGGCTCATGCCTTTCGTGGGAGTTCTCTTACTAATATAAATAGCTTTGGGGGCCATTTTGAAATGCAGGGAATAAGCTCATCATTTTCAGATGGACCCACTTGGTTTGTTTTTGTTATTAGCGTATATGTCTGACTTTAGCTCTGTGTAGTGGGTTTTAGGCGGCTGGCTGGCTGGCTGGCTGGCTGGCTGGCTGGCTGGCTGGCTGGCTGGCTGGCTGGCTGGCTGTGTGTGTGTGTGTGTGTGTGTGTGTGTGTGTGTGTGTGTGTGTGTGTGTGTGTGTGTGTGTGTGTGTGTGTGTGTGTGTGTGTGTGTGTGTGTGTGTGTGTGTGTGTGTTGTTAAGTATCCCTATACTCCTGTTATTACGGGGCTATCACTCAGTCAAGAGTGCGCATGTGCAGGAAGTGGAGTCGTTGTTGGACCTAGCCTCGAGGGTAATGGCTACTTGTAGTGTGTTCATATAGTATAGTAAACTTTGTTAAACTGGAACCTTGTCGTTGTGTCATTTCGAGTTAACATTGGTAGCAGAGGATGGCTTCTAACTACAACGTGCCACCTCGCTTCGACGAGAAGAGGTCGTACGAAAGTTGGAAAAATGAACTGGGAATCTGGATACGCGTTACTAATCTGGACGCGAAAAAGCAAGCACTTGCGGTGGTATTATCGCTCGATGGAAGAGCAAGAGATACAGCACTGGAAATATCCGTTGAGGATTTGAACAAGGATGACGGTATGGGAACTTTGATCACAGCACTGGATTCTGTATTTCTCAAAGAAGAGAAAGACCGTGCCTACGAGGCATATTCAAACTTTGACAGTGTTACGAGAGATATTTCGGTTGCAATGGCAGACTACATCATTGATTTCGAACAGAGGTACAATAGAATGCGCAAGTACGACATGGTTCTCCCAGATGCAGTGTTAGCGTTCAAGTTACAAGATACTGCCTATCTAGATGGTAGGGAGAAACAGTTGGCTTTGACTGCTTGTACTGTGCTGACTTTTGCATCTATGAAGTCGGCACTAAAAAGAATATTTGGTGAGAAGACGTCTGTCGCGCCAATAACAGATGGAATGCAAGTGAGTGACGCAGCATATTACAGCGAGCAGCACAGAAAAGGCGCCAACAAGTCACGTTCTCAAGACAACCAGAAGAGGGCGCCATTTCCCGGCACAAATCCACTGGACAAATATGGAAGGAGATCGAAATGTGCAATTTGTCAAAGCACTTACCATTGGGTTAAAGACTGTCCTCATAAAAATGAACAAGTTAAACTAACAGAGGAAAATGTAAACACAGAGGTAGAGCAGTGTAACATTACACTGTTTTCAAATGAATCTGATACTGAGATTTTTATAGTTGAATCCTTAGGATCTGCTGTGATTGATACTGCATGCACACGGACAGTGTGTGGTGAAAAATGGCTTGATAGCTATGTCAGTGAACTAAATATGAAGGAAGTACAAAATATGATTGACACACCAAGCAACAGAGCTTTCAAATTTGGAGATGGGAGAATTGTCCATTCTACCAAGAGAGTTAAGATACCAGCAAAAATTGGTCAGACTAAGTGTCACATTGAAACAGAGGTGGTCCCTACAGATATCCCCTTACTATTAAGCAAAGCTTCACTCAAGAAGGCAGGGGCTGTATTAGACATAAAAAATGACAAGGCAGTGATGTTTAAACAACCAGTGACTCTTGAACTTACTACCTCAGGCCACTATTGTGTAAACATTTTGGACAAAGACATCACACAGAGTCCATGCAAAAATGAGATTCTGACTGACACGAAGCACATGGAGATTCTGACAGTCACAGAGAACATGAACACAAAAGACAAACACAAAGTATTGTTAAAGCTTCACAAACAGTTTGGACATGCTACAGTTGACAGACTTCAGAAGTTACTCAGGAGTGCAGGGAATAATGATGATGAGAGTATTTCCATTCTACAGCAGATAGTTAAGAATTGTGAGACATGTCAAAAATACAGCAAACCTAAGCCCAGACCAGCTGTTGGTTTGCCACTGGCTTCCATGTACAATGAAACAGTGGCTGTAGATCTACATGAGTTAGGACCAAGTGTGTGGTACCTTCACATAATCGACCACTTCACACGCTTTAGTGCTGGAAGCATTGTGAATACAAAGAAACCCAGTGAAATCGTCAAGCACTTCATTCATTCTTGGATATGTGTGCATGGCCCGCCACAGAAATTGTACAGTGACAATGGAGGAGAATTCAATAATAATGAAATAAGAGAAATGGCAGAGAACTTCAACATGGAAGTACCGTAATTTCCGGACTATAAGCCGCTACTTTTTCCCACGCTTTGAACCTTGCGGTTTATACAATGACGCGGCTAATTTATGGATTTTTCCCGCTTTCACAAGATTCATGCCGCCAAAAAACTGAGCACCGTCACATAATGTGACGTAAATCGAGCGCGCTCAAACTTCCCATAATTCTGATTACGGTAGTCATTTTGTCACCCTCATCATGGCAAAGACACAGAGAAATTGTCACGTTCCTGACCTGTTTTTCCTTTTTCTTGTATTTATTTGGTTGGTCAGGGCGTGAGTTGGGGTGGGTTGTCCATGTGTTATTTTTCTATGTCGGGTTGTTTGTGTTCGGCCGGGTATGATTCTCAATCAGAGGCAGCTGTAAATCGTTGTCCCTGATTGAGAATCATACTTTTTGTATCTCGTGTTGTATCTCGTGTCTGTATTCGGGTCGTTTCTCTTTTGTCATTTTGTTTCGTTAGTGTTCCGTTTATTTGGTTAATAAATAATCATGGACACAAACCACTCCGCATATTGGTCTGATCCTTCTCGCCTCTCGTCCGAGGAGGAGGATTACGCCGACCGTTACAGAAATGCATATGATGCAGCTTTCAATTTGAAGGCGATCGATCTGGCTGTTGGAAAAGGAAATAGAGCTGCTGCACGGGAGCTTGGCCTTAATGAGTCGATGATAAGACGTTGGAAACAGCAGCGTGAGAAACTGACTCAGTGCAAAAAGACAACAAAAGCTTTCAGAGGAAAGAAAAGCAGATGGCCCGAACTAGAAAATGAGGCTTGGATGACAAGTGGGGAGAAATCCTTCACTAAAACGGGCCGCATGCGAAGAGCAACTTATGGTCAAGTCTGCCAGTGGGTCCTGACAGCGTGGAGCATTGTCAAAAAAAAATAAAAAATCCACTATCATCAACGGGTTTCGAAAGGCTGGACTGCTGCGTATTGAAGAGGGCAGCATGAGCTCAGCGGGGAATTTGCCTCCGGATGAAAGTGACGAGAGCGACAATGAAAACGATCCAACATCGGATGAAGCAATTCTGAGGCTATTCAACTCCGACACCAAAGGAGATGACTTCAGTGGTTTCAGTGCACAGGAGGAAGATAGTGACCAATGACTTTCTTGGTAGGCTACTGTTTACTGCTATTTTTTTAAAATTTTTGTTACAAGCCGTGTTTCGTTAAAGCCTATTTATTTTTGTTACAAGCGTGTTTCGTTTAAAGGCCTATTTATTTTTGTTACAAGCCGTGTTTCCTTTAAAGGCTGTGTAAAGTTCATTTGTTTCAATGTACCGGTAGGCACCTGCGGCTTATAGACATGTGCGGCTTATTTATGTACAAAATACATATTTTTTTTAAATTCAGTGGGTGCGGCTTATATTCAGGTGCGCTTAATAGTCCAGCAATTACGGTAAAGACAACTGCTGCATACAGTCCATGGAGCAATGGACTTCTGGAGAGACACAATCAAACACTCACAGAGATCATGCTGAAAGTGAAGCAAGACAATGGATGTGACTGGAACACAGCCCTAGATTGGGCTTTGATGGCAAAAAACTCAATGCACAATGTTCATGGTTACAGCCCATATCAACTAGTGTTCGGGCAGAACCCTAATCTTCCCTCAGTACTGGTTGACAAGCCACCAGCACTAGAAGGGACCAGTGTGAGTACATGGGTGGGACAGCACCTTTCAGCACTACATGCAGCGAGAAAAGCATTCACTGAAGCAGAGTGCTCAGAAAGAATTCGCAGGGCTCTGCGGAAACAGCTTCGACCCACCGATGAGAAGTACGAGACTGGAAACAGAGTGTACTACAAACGAGTTGACTGTCAAGAGTGGAAAGGACCGGGAGTAGTCATTGGCCAAGATGGTGTGGTGATATTTGTGAGACACGGAGGCATCTTTGTCAGGGTGCATCACTCAAGATTGCGGAAAGTAAATGATCAACAAGATAGAGGGGCTGTTGCTGAGAATCAGTCTCCTAATGAAAATGACAAAAAGGACACAGTAACAGACACAAACCTACCAGATGTCGCATCCAATGATATGGACACTGAAACTGACACAGGAAATGGAGCAGAGACCTTCAACCATGCCACAGGTAATACTGTTGAGGGTTCAAATGATGAAAACATTCAACAACAGCCACATGTGTTAAGAGAACATGGTTGTTCCAATCTGAAAACTGGACAAACTGTTAAATACATGGACAGAGAAAGTGGTATTCCACACACAGCAACCGTCATTGGACGAGCAGGAAAAGCCAAAGGAAAACACCAGAACTGGTACAACTTGCAGTACTCTGAACCAGCTACACTTTCTGGTACAACAGGGTCAGCTGACCTGTCACTTGTAGATAATCTCAGAATTGAACCAATGGAAAATCGAGAAAAACAGAATGACATTCAAAATGATGATGTACTTGAAACAAAGGACGTGTCATTTGACTCAGCTAAGCTAGATGAGCTCAGTAATTGGAGAAAAAATGGAGTGTTTGAGGAAGTCAAAGACATTGGTCAAAAATGTGTCTCAACAAGGTGGGTGTGTACCCTTAAAGAATCCTTAACTGGAATAGTGCCTAAAGCACGTCTAGTGGCTAGAGGTTTTGAGGAGCTGGCTGCTAAAGAACTCCCAAAAGACTCACCGACATGCGCCTCAGAGTCACTCAGATTGCTGATGTCAGTGATCTGCCAGAAAAAATGGAAACTTAATTCCATAGACATCAAATCTGCATTTATGCAGGGAACAGAGCTGTCAAGGGACATTCACATCCGACCTCCGCCCGAAGCTAAAAGTGAAGGAACACTGTGGAAACTAAAAAAGTGTGTGTATGGACTGGCAGATGCATCACTCTACTGGTACAACAAAGTCAAGGCAACAATGCTGAATACAGGTGGAAAAATGTCACAAGTGGACCCTGCAGTCTTCTATTGGCTTGATCAAGACTGCAATGTGACTGGAGTACTTGCCTGTCATGTTGATGACTTTATCTGGGGTGGCTCACAGACCTTTGCTACAACTGTGATTCCAAACCTCAAAGCTGTTTTCCAGGTCGGCCGTGAAGAGCATGATAATTTTTGTTATGTTGGCATAGAGTTTATTACAGTTGATGGAACAATACTGATGCAACAGGAGAGCTATATCAAGAATCTTCAACCCATCCACATGGATTCTTCAAGAGCCGTACAAAGGAATTCCCCTCTATGTGGAATTGAAGCTGATCAATTGAGGTCGAAGATAGGTCAAATTCTATGGGTTGCTAGACAGAGTAGACCTGATGTGATGTTTGATGTTTGCAACTTGGCATCTAACACAAAACACGCCACTGTACAAACCATTCATGAGGCAAACAAAGTTGTTCGTAAACTGAAATCACAACAAGTGACTTTAAAGTTTCAGCATGTTGGAAAAGATGACTCTTTGAAACTAGTTGTCTTCAGTGATGCTTCGCTAGGGAACCTTACAGATGGAGGCACACAAGGTGGACATCTAATCGTGTTAATGGGTGAAGGAGGAAGATTCTCACCTATCTGTTGGCAGTCAAAAAGGATCAGAAGGGTTGTCCGAAGCACACTTGCTGGAGAAACACTTGCTCTTGCGGATGGAATTGACAATGCGATCTTTCTTGCAACTCTGTTCTCAGAGCTTACCACTGGTGAGACAAAACGGCACATTCTACCTGTAGTTTGTGTCACTGACAACTACTCATTAGTTGATGCTGTGAAGTCAACCAAGTCTGTCACAGAGAAAAGACTTCGTCTTGAGATTAGCAGCATCAAGGAACTTATTCAAGCACAGAGAATCCAGCGGATTCTGTGGTCGACCACAAAGGAACAGCTTGCTGACTGTCTGACTAAAAAAGGAGCATCCAGTCTTGTGCTCCTACAGGCTCTCAGTAATGGAAAGTGGCAGCTTGAGTAATACAAATAAAAACTGTCACACAACCCATTTGTAATGGGGATCTTGAATAATACTTGGACCTTTAATTATGTTGTTGATGTTTTATTTGTCTTTAAAGAAAAGGGGGAGATTGTTAAGTTCATGTTTTAAGTATCCCTATACTCCTGTTATTACGGGGCTATCACTCAGTCAAGAGTGCGCATGTGCAGGAAGTGGAGTCGTTGTTGGACCTAGCCTCGAGGGTAATGGCTACTTGTAGTGTGTTCATATAGTATAGTAAACTTTGTTAAACTGGAACCTTGTCGTTGTGTCATTTCGAGTTAACATGTGTGTGTGTGTGTGTGTGTGTGTGTGTGTGTGTGTGTGTGTGTGTGTGTGTGTGTGTGTGTGTGTGTGTGTGTGTGTGTGTGTGTGTGTGTGTGTGTGTGTGTGTGTGTGTGTGTGTGTGTGTGTGTGTGTGTGTGTGTGTGTGTGTGTGTGTGTAGGGGTCCTTCACACAGGGTCCCACTGAACAAGCCTCATATTGGGCCTGATAGACAGTGTTGACAGAAGTCCCTGCAAGAGGCCATGCAATCCCATCCCCTGTCTAATTGCAGTGCAGATTCAAATGAGATAGTAAAACGTTATTGTTTTTCTTCCCCCAACCATTTGTCCTCCTGTGTTGTATTTCACTCTCCTCTGACTGAGCGTCTTTATTTTGGATACAGCAACAGCTTCAAGAAGACACAGCCCCCTGTTCTCCTCGCCAAGATTGATGACAGGCTGGAGCAATACACCACCGCCATCGAGGTTAGCTCCCACCTTGTTTCTGCCCCTCACTCCGTCCCGACAGACAGAGGCCCCATTGGTAGGGGCTGTGATGAAGGCTTTCATCTGGTGACTATTCAGCCAGACTTCTCTTCCACCTTTTCTGCCTCTCTATAGGTGACACACTGTGTCAGTCTCACACATACATAATTATATTATACCTCAGCCTCAGACTCATATCAACCTTAGTAACCAGGTTTCCATCCAACCTTTTTATGCGAGTAAAGTACATGTCGGATAAAACATATCACGACAGGCCTGACGGACACAGCAAATTTGTCTGCAAACTTTCCAAATGTCAACAAAACAAAATACGCTAGATAAGGTGGGATCTTTTTGTGTCTGTAAAATTAATTATGCGAGAAATGGCGGTGGAAATGCCTTTATGCGCAAATATTGATATAATAACCATCATATCGAATGTAAACTTGGAGTCACGCGATGATATGTTTTGTGGTTGTCCCACTCTGACTCGTTGGGAAAGCATGCAGTTTTTTGGGGCTACTGTAGAGTCAGATGAACTTCACAGTCATGAAAGTGCACAGTGATGAGCTTGATGCTCCTCTCCAATAAATATCAAGTGTCTTATTCTGGGGACATGATGATCAATGATTGACTGGAGGCTATACCCGCACTGTAGACCAGAGTGGGCACATTTGCTACATAATTCAATATTTTCTACCGACAAAACCATCGGTAGAGTTGAAAATGCGATGGAAACCCATTTAACTTGTATGTTTTATTCGGTACACGGGAATTAAACTGCAAAAAAATATTTGTATGTGCACTATGTCATCACGCACAGACTTTTATCTGCAACGTCAGTTTGATAGATACACCCCGCTGGTGGGATTTTAGAATATTTGTGTGAAAATCGGTCAACAATTGTATGGAAACCTGTCGGTATCAGTGTTCACATATCAAAGTCAGTGACGTGGCCTTAGTCAGGCCCAGTCCGTCAAACCACCTGTCTACTCTATAATTTGGGAGAGGATTGATGGGCACTTGAGGCTAGGCTGAGCTTGCTTTCTCATCTCCTGAGTGGTGCCTGAGTCATACTATAAGTACATGGGAGTAGTTGTGTGTGTGAGGCCCTCCTACTGCTCTCCCATGAAGTCCCCATTGCATCATCAGATCACTAGCATGCCATGTTTACTTTGTTTCTAGACTTTGTTACTCATTGTGTCTAACTGTGTTATGCTGTTCTTTATGCAATAGGGTGGGTCTAATCCTGAATACTGATTGGTTAAAACCGCGTTCCAGCCGGTGTCTATTCCACAAGTTACCACCGGCTAACTCCATGACGTTAAAATGCCTATTTACTCTGTTTCATCTGACTGTGCAATCCACTGTCTCATCAGCCCAGCCAAGCAATTTGTAAACTTGATATCCGCTATAAAAAGCATCTAGACATTATCTTACATTTCTTTTAGACTTTTTAAGTGAACAAGCTTAATAAATATGCTTTTTGATCTGGAATTCTGATATATGCAAATGGTCAATAAAGTATATTGTATCGTTCTGTTGTGTAGTACTCCCAGGAGGTCAAGGCAACCAAACAGGGCCTAACGGACATCCCCATGTCGCCTGAGCCAGTGTCCTCCAAAAAGAACTTGTTTGAGGCTGGAGAGGCCTGGAACCAGAGCCTGGCCAAAGGCACACCACCCAAGGCAAGGAAACACCCCCATAAACGTTACATACACATGAATGAATAAAGTCAAAGAAGTCTAAATCATTTCGCACCCTCGCCAACGACTGAACATTATACACCCAACAACATAAATAGAACCTTACGGATACAAAATGTGAATGCTCTTTACATTCAGTAGCTGCCTGGAGTTATACTGTAGACTAGAGACACAGAAATCTACCTAGCTCTTTCAAAAGACATTTACACATTGTGCAATGTCTAATTATATCTGTCCCAATGCTACTCTCCATGCTATTGTATGGTTGTGATCTCACACCTTTGTCACAGCCCCCTCTCCCCGATGTTTTTAATTACTCTATCCCATTCATCGTGTGCAGGCCAGGGTTCTTTGAAATAACCAGAAAGGCATGGCAGCTTGACCCCGGGGCGAGAGGAATAACAAACAGCATGTGAGCCACAGCGGTATAGATCTGAGGCCCTTATGGCTGTTGTTTACTTTAACTCTACCACAAATGTGTGGTTTCCCCCCCATCCCGGGTATTCCATAGCATGTACAGATGTAGGATCCTAATTTGAGCCAGGTTGCTACAGCAGGAAAAAAAATTGCAGCAACAGGAAATGTGAGTTATTATGTCGATTAAAATTAATGGACATTATTGTAGGGGCTGATACATTTTTTCATAAGGGAAAATCAAGTCTGAAATGTCAAAGTAGAAATTACAAACTTCAGAAGCCTTTTTAAACCTCAAATATACTACACATTTTACATTTCCTGCATTGCTGGAAAGTTATCCTGCAACAGGGCGATCAAATTAAGATCCTACATCTGTAGCAGTAGCTGCTAACCTGCTAACGGCTTTCACCGCAGGAGTATCCCTAAAGAAAACAAACCTAAAGGCTGATGGACCAGACAGGCTAGTTTGAAAGAAGTTGATAGAGGACAATGGAGAGTAAATTACAGGGGAGAAGTTTCATGGCAGTCTGGAGGATGCAGCCACAGAGTATCAGTCTTGCACTACAGATGTAGGATCTTAATTTGAGCCAGTTTGTTACAGCAGGAAAATAATCCTGCAGCAACAGGAAATGTGAATTATTATGTGGATTATAATTAATGGGCATTATTGTAGGGGCTGATACATTTTTCGAAATTACAAACTTCAAAAACCTTTTTAAACCTCAAATACACTGCAAGTTAAACATTTCCTGGAAAGTTCCCCTGCAACAGGATGATCAAATTAAGATCCTACATCTGTAGCCTAATGGTGTATAACCTGGGAGTCACGCTTAAGGATGAAAATAGAGCTGCCTAATCTCTGTACCCAAATCTTGTGTCTGTGCTGTTATCTGTAACAGTCTGTCACAAGAAAATAAGGAATGCCTAAGGAATGGAACTGTCTTGTTGAGCGCCTGAGTGGAAATATGTGTGTGTGTGTGTGTGCCAGCAGGATGCTGAGAGTCTGAAGGTGGGCGTGGCGGACATGATCACCCAGTGGGTGAAGGGGAACCCAGATGGCACCAACAGGAGCTCCCCCTCAAGACCAGCTGTAAGTTTCGCTCAGAACAGTCGTGTACAGTATATAGTGTATATGGGTATACATTTACTGTATGTGGCTCTGCATTTCACTAGTTTCATACATTACCGCCAACCTCTTCTCCGTCACTATTCTCTAGCACTGGCATCACCTTCACAGAAGTGGCTTTTGGTTCAACAATGTAGTAAGAAGTCACACGGGGTGTCTCATCCCCTTTAGAGAGACTGAATCATCTTCATCAAAATATAGCATCTGTGTATCTACTTCCTTTACTTTCATTCCTCATTCGTGTTATTTCAACTGTCTTCACGTCTTCCCTTCTTAAAGTAACTGCTCTTTTCACTCTCTTTCCCTTTCCTCCCATTTTCCTTCTGAACTGTTCTACATGTAAGTGTTTGTAGTACAGCTGTGCACCAGGCATGCAGAGAATCAGTGATGTGTGCCTTATTCAAGGCTGCCATCTAGTGGGGCGTAGAGTTCTATTGTGGAGGTTCAGAACAGTGGGGGCTGCTGACGGCTCATAACAATGGCTCGAATGGAGTGGCAATTAACCATGTGTTTGACGTATGCTCCAGCCATTACCATGAGCCCGTTCTCCCCAATTAAGGTACAACCAACCTCCTGTGGTTCAGAACCAAAGCCACAAAGGTTGCTTATCTTGCATGGCTCCAAAAAACATTTTATATAAAACTCCAGAAAGCATTTGAAGAGTTGCTTTTTGGTGCTGTTTATTCCCCAGGATGTAAAAGCTGGTGACGTGATGCAGAAAAAGAACATGTGGGAGATCATTGGAGAAACATCCCCTGGGATTTCAGGAGCAGTGGCAAAGGTGAGTGTGCTCACACACACACACACACATGCATGCACACACACACATCAATACAAACGTACAGTATTTCAATATTCTGTTTCAAACTTAGTGTATAATATACTGTGGCAAATTCTCACTGTTCTAAATCAGTCTATGCTTTTCAGGGCAATGCATCTGGTAAAAAGTACAAATTTGTGATGACTGCTCATGGCAAATATGAGAAGATTCCTGTTGATGATGATGATGAAAATATGGATGAATACACCAATGGAAAAGCAGGTGAGATGACTGGGTTTAGACAACAATTATACATTTTAAAACATTAGTGTGAATACCATAATAGTCCAATAATAACTCGTATTCTCTTAGGCAAAAAAACACCTTTTTATTCTGCTGGTCCTGCGGATAAAAATAAAACATTTAAATCTACAAAATACCAGCTACAATTAAATAGCATGACTTCTATCAATAGCCCTTGATCTGCGCATTATAGAGAATTAATTCTCTCTATTTAATTCTGTAGCTCAAGATGAACTTTCTATGTCAAACATTAACCAACATAAAAAATGTTATAATCAAACTTTTTTATTTTCTGTTTTATCAAAAATATATAGAAAATAACATTTACTGTAAACTTATGCAGCAAAATCTCAGATTCCAAAGCAGTTGAACATCACTCTGTCAATAACAGACAATGTTCTTCATATTTTTAATATAGACATGCATGAAAGAAAAACGTAAAGCACCAACAACAAGCTGAGGAACCTACAGAAACTCAAGGTCAAATGTCACTCTCAGCTCTTGACCCTTCCGGGGCCCTCGTTTGAAAGCTGTGTATTTGAAAACTGTGTGTGAAACATGATATTTCAGTCTATTTTACTTTCACGTTAATCCTGCATTGATGTCGATGGGAGATTCGTGGATCTCCAGTTAGGATTCGGCCTTAGGGACTTCCTGTATACATTTGTCTTAGCGTCCGTCGTCACTGCCTTCCATATCCCACAAACCCTTCCCCTGACCTCTTATCCACCCACACCAACAGTCAAACACATCCTTCATAGAGCTGACTTGTCCCCCACAGGAGTTAGCAACCCTATTTCTCAAATAACACTCTCACTGACCTGTAGTCCAAAAAAGGGAAGGAGACTGCTATAAGCATCTGCAGGCTACTCAAACATTCTAAGAAAAAGTATCACCTGAATATCTAAAGTCTATTTGAAAGACTTATGTAAATAGCACCATTTTGGGAAATACACAGTCCTACTTCACTACTACTTTCATCCTCTCCTCTTCTTTTCATCCTTCTTTGGAAACATTTCTCTAAATGCCCCGGAGTCAAGTTTCTTCAGATACCCAAAACCTGCATCAATACAGTCTATAGGTTCTACACTCATCTGCGATTTCAAGACACATGTACTATAACTGAGAGTTTATCGTTTTTAGTAAGTGGTGTACCTAAGTAAGTACATTACACTACAGTCTCAGGACCCCTTCTGAAAAAGAATCTCAGTGTCCTATCAGGGTTCAACAGTGGACAAAAAAATTAACTCAGAGATTTACATAATCTTTGTACATTTTAATCTCACGAGATGTCTAAATTATTTTAAAATAACAAAACATTTTCCCTTATCCTCTGATTGTCAAGGTAATATTTTCATATTATCAGAGAAAGAGACATTCACACAAATGCGAAACATAGTCAGACGACAAAACAATCAGTGCTCAAAATGCAACATGGTGCATTTATCAAGTATAAAGTTAAGACCACATTCTCTATGAGACTGTCTTAAATATTGTATCCTGTGTCAAGCCGAGAGACTATTACATGGGACCTGTACATTATGACTACCATTTCTACACCAGTGCACATAAAACATTTAACAATATAATTTTTCAAAATGTTCTTCTCAGTTTAATCTTTACCAGTCCAAAGAGACATGGTTTAAGGACAAGTGAACCCTCTAGCTGTTCTGTTAAAGTCTTTTGGTTCCTCGTCTTTATTTTTACGCCCTATGAGACCCATCTCAAACACTGTTGAAATTTTTGTAAGTGGCCTTGACGCAGCCTCTCTTAGCCTTTTGGCATCAAACTTTGGGCTGAAAAGGAGAACAGGCAGACGATGGGCGAAGGATGGGATTTCTTTCTCTGCATCCTTTGGCTGCTCTTTTCTCTCCTCCTCACTTTTGCTGGCTTCAATTACCTGCATAATCTTCTCTTTAGTGGAGAACATATCGAAGAGAAGAGAATCCCACTTCTTCGCTGCCTTGGGAGGATCGTCAGCCGTCACGGCTGCCACCATGTCTTTAAATGACACCGTTTCATCCTTTTTCGCTTCACCTCCTTCCTGCTCAGTCACCTTCGCTGTTTCTTTCTTAGGATCTGAGTCTGCGAACATAGGTGGTTCTTCTTCCACTACCATGTGCTTCTTGAGCCGTGACCAACCACTGAGTTTAGACTTCATCATGCCCTTTGGCTTTTGGATCACTTTAAGAAGAGGTTCAGCTGCTGGGAAAGAGTCTTTCCTCTCTTCCTTCTTCTCTGTCAATGGTGTGGTTGGAGCTGATACCACCGTTTCAGGTTTGGCTTCCTGGTTATTCTTTGGTTTAGCCGGCAACAAAAGCTTCTCAGGAGATGCATTCTTTGCAAGTGGAGAAGAATTGGTTGGCTTTGTCCCTACTGGTTTAGCCTCAGAGTTTGCTTTGGTTGGCATTTTAGGCTCTGTTGATTCCTTCAACTCTTTCTGTTGCACCACACTGGCTTTAGCCACAGGAGATTCTGTTTTTGAGAAAGGCGGTATTGTCTTGCGTTGGGTTTCTGGGGTGGGTGTCTTGGGTTTTGGGTAAACTCCATAAGTTGGTGTCTTCACTGGGGTTTTAACCTCTGGTGTTGGAGATTTAGCCCATGGTCTTGTATTTGCCACAGTTTTAACCTTTGGCATTTCAGCAACAGGAGTTGATATTTTGCTGGTCACAGCTGTGGATACTCTTGTTTCTGAGACCTCTTCAGCTTGTGTAACAACAATGGTTGGAAGCGGAAGCTTAACTACTGTCGTGGATACTATGGCCTCACTTGAAATAGTTTTTTCCAGTTCTTTGGAGGATACTTCCTGGTTTGACACCTCGGGCAAAGGATGTGATTTTACAGGTAACTCTTGGGTAGGTGTTTTAGATGCTTCTAACTCTTGTGTTGGGGATTTAGATTCCTCTTGAGTCGGCGTCTTAGACCTGGATATTCCAAATAAAGGTGAAAAACTTTGGATTCCACCATGGGCAACATATGCAGCAGGAGTCAACCCATAATAGGTATGGGTTGGTTTAGGATCCACATATGTTGGTGTCTTGGGCCTTTGAAATCCTATAGATGATACCCCAGCTGTGGGAGTCTTTGGTCTTTGATACCCTGCTGGTGGTTGTGGTCTTTGATACTCAATTGTTGGAGTCATAGGTTTATGCCCTTCGTTGGTGGGAGTCTTGGGCCTTGGATACCCATCTGAGGGTGCTGTAGGTTTTGATGTTTCTTTTGTTGGCGTCTTGGATCTTTGGTACCCATCTGTGGGTGCTGTAGGCTTTAGTGTGACAATTGTTGGAGTCTTGGGTCTTTGGTACCCATATGAGGGTGCAGCAGATTTCGGTGTGACATCTGTTGGAGTCTTGGGCCTTTGGTACCCAAATGTGGGTGCAACACTTGTTGGAGTCTTGGGTCTTTGATAGCCTAATAGATCTGTAGGGGTCTTTGGTCTGGCAGACTCAACTTCAGGATTTTCGTGTCGAGGAGCCTCTGGTTTCGAAGTGTTCTGAGGAGGTGATTTAGCTGTGGGAGTCTCTTTCGACGTCACTTCCCCATTCAGAGTTCTTTCACCTAGAATAGTTGAAGGTGATTTTGAAGGGTCAGACAAAGACTGACTGGCAACATTAGTACCAGGTGTTGGTGTGTTAGATATCTGTGCCTCTGTAGTAATGGGTGATACAGCGAATAAAAGTGGGTTGGTTCTTGATATTTCAAAAACAGGTGTTTTGGCACGGGACACATGAAATGAGGGTGTCTTAGGGCGACCTAAAGGAGTTCTTGGTGTTAAAAAATCATGAGTTGGTGTTTTAGCTCTTTTCACTTCAGATGTAGGCGCTGCACTCCTTTGGAGTCCAGGTGTCGGTGTTAAACCTCTTTTTACCCCGGATGTAGGTGTTGCACTCCTTTTGATTTCAGCTGTTGGTGTTGTAGCTCTTGTGATTTCTGATGTGGGTGTTATACTCAGAGATAATGCGTCTGCAGTGGATGTCTTTGATCCAGTATAATCTTGGAGGGGGGACATAGATGCAGTATAGACCCTAATTTGAGGGACATCAAACATCGGTTTGGGCGCTTTTAGTGTAGCTTCGGTAGCTTTAAAACGTGGACTTGGACTTTTGCGGTGTATTACTACTGGGGCTATTCGCAGAGTAGGTTGTGTGGCAACAGGAGTGACTGTGACAGGAGCAACTGGAGCACTGAGTGGATGAGGTACTGAAGCAGTGACTGGAGGAGCAATTTGAGCAGCAGCTGTCGTTGTCACGTCAGGCACAGAGGACGTTTGCACAGGCGTCTTGGGTGCCAATTCATGCAAGGCTGGCCCTGGAACGGCTGACAGGGGTGTTGGAGTAAATGTGTAGAGTGGGGCCACATACTGGGGGAAGGTGGGGGCTGGAGCAGCATACAGCTGTGGGGCGAACCTTGCTGTTCCACCAAAGGTGGCTCCTCGTTGCTGCGGGTAAGGGGATGCCACATGCCGATAGATTGGCCTGACAGCAAATCTGGGGTGCTGTGTGTAGAAGGATGCCTCTGGAGTTTTGGGAGGGGTTGAGTGGTCACTGTGCTCCAAGTCAGGGCTTGCTTCATTCACAGGAGAGAGGCTTGAGCGGAAAGGGACAGGTGTCTTTGCGGTCTCAGGGGCGGCTTTTTTCTTGATTTTTTTCTCTGTTTTCTTGAGTAGTTTCTGGAGTCTAGCATTTTCCTTGCCAGGCTTGGGCAGTAGAGCTGGAGGGTACTGCTGGAAAAGCAGGCCTGGTTCATTGACATTGCTATAACTGGCAGCCATGAGCAGTTTAACCCCCTGAAAAAAATACAGGACAGTGTGAGGCATATTTATTTGGTTATCAATGATCAATGATTGTTTTAAAGGAAGAGGGGCAGTGTTCAATCAATTCAACTTCTCCTTACAGCTGCTCTCCACCCCCACCTTGGCCCATGGTATAGATCAGTGGCTGAACTATTCAATGACCATCAAGAAAATCATCAACACATAATTGGTAAACAAACACATCTGACTACTTTTTTCTTTCTTTTTCAGACCTATACCATGGTGAATATTGAAATACAAATGTTGGTGGCAAAGACTTTCTATTCAAGATGGTATGGACTTCAACAACTTTGGCCACCTTGTCAGCAAACCCTGTGAGGATATCCGGCAGTAGCACCTGTTATGAAAACAATATAATTCACAGTTTATACCTTTCCTACCGCATTCAGTAGGTAACTTTTGAGAACTTCTTCAATGGTTAGTTGTTGCTTTGTTTTGTTCTGTGGACTCACTTTGAGCTCCCCAGTTCAATTTAATCTTCAGACTTGTATTGGCTTACTTGTCAAAAGTATCTTTCACATATGTGTATGTATATATGAATGTTTTTTTACTTACTTTTACTTTTTTCCCTTTCATTTTATGCCATTGACAAACATTAGGTGAATGCAGTTACATGTACCGCACATGTATGTTGGAAATTATGCAGAAAGTGACATAAAACCAAAACCTAAGCTTTGAATTTGAAATGGTAACTCATGTAAATTGTTCTGGTTTGGGAAGTTTGATCACTGAGCCCGTTAATTGTAATATCATGTTTATATTTTATATTTCTTCTGGCTGTTGTTTGAGCCCCAAGATTATCCAAACATCTTCTGAATATAGTGTTAAAGGAACAATGCGGCCGTTTTTATATCAATATTAAATCATTTCTGGGTAACAATTAAGTACCTTACTGTGATTGTTGTCAATTAAAATGGTCAAAAATAAATAAATAGCTTCTTAGCCAAGAGCAATATCTCAAGCAAGAATTTAGCTAGGACTGTCTGGGAGGGGTCCGAGTGGGAGAGGAAAACTGAAAATGAGCTGTTAATGGCAGAGAGGTTTGGAACTCTTTCTTATTGGTATATTAACTCATTTACCACCTAGGCAGACCAAAACTCCATCCCACCAAAACAGGCTGAAATTTCAGACTGCCTTTTCAAACCGCTCTTACACTAAAAGGGCATTATCATAATTTTCACAGTATTACTCCAACCTCATAGTGTGGAAATATATACAGTATAAAACACAGGAAAATGTAAAATGTCTTTAAACGCTAGGCTACACTGGGTGCAGCATATTCTCTAAGCTTTTAAGCGAGTCATCTTTTTTTGTGCATTCATAAAATATTGCATTGAAATGCCAAATGATTTTGCGGTAACTGAATCACCTGGTTACAGAACATTGATTGTGTCTGTTGTATTAATAACACTTTATCTCACACATAGTAACATTTTATCCTGCTATTTAACCATGATTCTGTTTTCAGTGCTGCACACTGGAGTTTTCCACCACCCTATTTATGTTACCAATGTAACATTTTAATCTTAAAAGACCCATCATTGTCATTTCTGCTTTTCTTGTTATTAAACCTTCATTTTTTTCTCTTACATGAAATAAAGTATTGTATACAATGACGTTTGTTTTTTATTAGCGCTTTTATCTGTCAATTTTAAGCAGCCCGACAAACGCTATCTGCAGTGGACAAAGGGAAAACTTGGAGACGAAGTGAAGTGGAAAGCGAAGGAGGGCAGTCAAATTTAACACTCCCTGCAATTAAGGCCTCACAGCTGATACTGGAAGGTTCCTTGTCCTAATTTTAGGCTGAGAGCAGAGAGGAGGGCAGCCAATCACCTGCTCCCTTCTATAAGGCTTGGTTCTGTCCTGTATAGGCAGGGTGCATCACGGTGACAGTAAATCACTGATGAGAAGGTACCTAAGGTGCAGCTTATGCATATCATCTAGAACCTGAGAGCATATATGGGTCCAATCACTGTACTGCAATCTGACATTTGTGCCTGTGGGTATACTGAACATGAGCAGTAATTAAGTGACCTATGCAAATCCACCTTTTCAAACTTTTATAAACTACAGTGCAGTTAGATACTTTTGCTTTGACACTGTGAGGTCTGACTGGCAGACACACTTGGCCTGCAACCTACAGGTTCAAGAATTAACTAAGAGTGAAAGTGAACATTGAGCATTTGACCCCAGTGATGTCACTAGTGGTCATTGTGATGTGAGGTTTTTTTATGCACAGTAAACACATTCTATAATTGGAAGATTTTGACTCATATCTATTTAAACCTTGATGCCTGTAAACCTTTAAAAGTTTAAACCTTGATAGTTGTATTTAGATTTTAAAGGAATGTGATAGGCCTACAAATCAGGATATTATAGTTCTCTCGCAGCATTCCGTCTTTCACTTAAATGGTTTTTCCATGTAGGTTTGTATGTTTTTGGCCTCTACTAGTCTAACTCAAATGCAGTCCACCACTGATCATGTTTTAAAGGGCCCACTCTGCAACAGTAAGACAGACTGGACCTGCAACATGAGAGGAGGTCATCCTTTTAAGGCTCTTGTAGGTTAGGCATTTGGAGCACCTCCAAGATGCAAGTTCAAAAGAGGAAAGGGTAATAATAGCCTAGCAATAAAACCATGCATCACAATGGCTTTTTGGTGTCCACCATCTCCCAACCCCTAAAAAACATGCACATGCAGTTAGTTTATGAGTTAATCACATAATCAGTAAAGATCTAAAAATATAACATAATTGAGCTTACCAAGTTATGCTTCTTACCGTTAACCAACACACTCCCGACAGGGGAGTCCCCTTACAATGAGAAAAACAAAAAAACATTCAACTTAAAACACTCAGTACAAGCTTGTATTTCAACAGTTAACATGCTAACACCCTGTGTTTTCATAAGTTCATAGGTTAACATATACTTGCAGGAATATCAGAACATAAACCATTATTGATTTAAGCATTATGATATCTCGATCCAGTTTTGATACCTGGAACGCAACACACTAAATATATTAAAACACATGCAACAGTGTGCATGCCCGTCTCTAAGCCCCACTTCCCAATTTGATGACGCTTTGACATTACATTGAAAATCCCTTTGGTCAGATAGCTTTAGCCACAATGGCTACAGTATAGAGTACAAACTTTTGGGGGCTGGCTGTAAAAGCTCTAAACCCCCCCCCCCCCTTGTCAATAGCATAAACACGTTACTACGAGCTGTCTCGAAAAGTATAAAATCGTAATTGCAGTGTGTTTACCTGTGTGACTGCTACTTGGGGGTCGGCCGGCTGCTGCCTGCTTGTCCCGGCCCGGATTGTCAGAGCGGGAGGCTCATGTTGAGCACAACTATACACCCTTCCTACATATGGAAGGGCCAGTCTCCATGGCAGTCCAAAAATATAACCTGAGCCTTTTGCTCAGAATGTGCTCCGTCGTGACAGTGCGCTAGCTGCGACCGTCCGCCAGGCAGGGGGTGGCCACAGCACTTTAGATATCACCACCCCTCGCTACCGCGACCAGATGCTCCTCTGAAAAATACTATTTCAGAGTGGCGCCCCCTGCAGGAGAGCCTGAGCCATCTCAACCAGCACAGGAAGTTTAGCTCTACCAATTCTGATCAAATTGTTTGCCAATTAAAGCTGTTGGGTAGAGTAGAAAAATGGTCCACCTACTTTTTTTTATTTTATTTAACCTTTATTTAACTAGGCAAGTACTAAACCAGTCCAATCAAGCACCCATGACACAGGAGATGAGGACAATTCATATTTTTGCAATTCTGTAAGGTGCTGGTGAAGCTAGCAAATTAGAAACATTCTCAGCATGACAGGTAGTTCTTGCCCTGGTGTGAATATAATACAATATACAAGAAATGGACACCGACACATATCTTACCATCATAGCCTGTTTATGAAGTTGAATTAGACCGACAGGTCAGTCAAAAGACTATTTTAAAACTGCTGAAGACCTTGATAGTTGATTCAGCAAATAATGTCAAGGGTTGAGTACAGTAACAGTTACACAGACTGTCCACAGATCCTGTCCTCCTTTGATCGGGCCATTGACATACATTATGTTTATGTATCTATCTAAGCTCCCTGTCCCGTGGAAAAGAAACAAGTCCACCATCTGATTGCCTCACTGACGTTCCTGTCTTGTTTAACTTTTAAGTTATTTTTGCTTGCCTAACATGACGGCAAATATAGCAACAGGGGTATCTTAGCTGTCCCTCTCCCAACTTAAGGCCTCCCTCCCTACCCCACAATCCATCCATCTCCTTATTGAGTGCCGGGTCTAAGACTTCGAGACATCCCCCCCGCGGCCTCGCCTCTTACGGCTCCTTGGCCAATAGGGACCCCCCGTGGATCAAGTGTCACTATAACAGAAGGACATAATCAGGGTGGTAATTCTGCAGAACCTTACAGCCAGTCTCGGCCACCAGGGAGCTCATTTCTTCTGTACGCTTTTCTGAGGTAAGAGAGAGAGAGAGAGTGTGAGAGTGAGAGGGGTTGGAAGGAAGAGAGAGAGAGTGAGTGAGTGAGTGAGTGAGTGAGTGAGTGAGTGAGTGAGTGAGTGAGTGAGTGAGTGAGTGAGTGAGTGAGTGAGTGGGTAGAATAAGAGAAGGAGAGAGTGAGAGAGAGATAGAAAGATTAAGATCAAGTGCAATGTTAAGAGCTCAGGGCCCCCCTAGCTGTCTCCTTTCAAGAACAGCTAAATCGACACGTGCAAAATCACTGCCACTGTGTTAAAACACTCAGGCTTTAAAACAGTCGGCTGCTCCGTTTTGAGGTCAAGGGTGAGAAGGACCCACCCAGGGGGATAGGGACAGGTGAAGGGAACATACAGGTTTCTATAAAAGCTTCTATCTTGACTTGATCAGTAGAGGGTGGGTGTCTCTTTTTGCTTTGACATTTGGAGTTACGGTAGGCTACATTGAATAGGTGGAATTTTCTTAGAACATCATTCTTGAAAGCCACTGGACATGTAGAATGACTTGAGACAAGTGTCAATGTTTTGTGTGATGAAATGCTCGTATAGGTGTGAAAGTATGGTGTTGTTGTTCTTGTTGTAGTATCTGCTATGTGCTGGTAGCTGTTGATGGATTAAGCGGTAAAAGTGACTTAAGCGGTGAAAGGGCCTTGGGTGCTACAAAGTCCCTGGGGTGAGGCCTGGCTCCAACTGCCTATCGTAAGCCTGGGATTTACAAATGGCCCTCTAAAACTTGTAGCTATGTTGTGGAGCTGATCCAACGGTTTAAGTAACAGGTAAGGCTAAAATGAGGGAATCTAAAGATATGCTCAAAGCTACCTCAATGTTAGGGTTGGGAACAGTATTGCTAGCACTATACTGGTCTTTTGTGAGATGGTAAACAGATAGCTGGACAGATATCTGGTGAATAGATATGTTTGAGTGTATGTCGCAGCAAAGTTGGAGACAGTCTCATAGAGAGAAAGGTGTGACATTTGTTAGTTTATGTTATCCAGGATCCCCGTGAACTAGGATAACATGGTGGTACATTAAGCTTTCCATACTTAGGATAAACACATAGACACTACTATCGTTACAGTGCCCATTGAACTATAGCCTGATTTGTGAAATCAAGCCAGAAATGTATAGGTATCAGAATAGGATTGGGATTTCAAGAAACAACCTTTGACTTTCCATCTTTTAGATTATCAAACAGTGTGATGTACTTTCATTATTCCGCTTTACCCCATTTTTGTTTTTCATCTATAACAAGTTAATATGTCACCATGGAATCAGAGAAAAGTGGCTGAAATGCATATGTGAGGGAGAAGTCCGCATAAGGAAATTAAATTAGAATTACTGATACTATTCCAAGAGAAAGAACCTGATCTGTGCTTTGGAAATCGGATCCTGGACATGTTTCTCAGAGACATTTGCAGCTGTCTGTTTGGGAATAGTCATGATGTGCGAGGAGGCCTCCAGGGTAGCCTTTACAAATGCAAAGGCTAATGCAATGTAAACATCCTGGTAATGTATGCTAATCAATTCAAAATGCATACTTTTCATCATATTATGATACTTTGTCTGACAAGATAACAATAAGTTGCAAAACTAAATCAGAAGCAAAAGCCCACTGTATACAGACGTCAATTCAACGTCGATTCCACGTTGGTTCAACGTAATTTAATTGAAATTGTGTGCCCAGTGGGAGGTAGCCTACTAAAATTGGCCTATAAGTGACAGAATGCCTTGAAAATGTTGATAAAGAACTAGGGCATCATGTTTCTAAAGATAGGCGTTTCCTAGCACCTATGTTGAGGCATGGAATTTGACCAAGAGATTAAGTTAACTTGAGGGCCAGGGGAGGGGAGGGGAGAGGGAGGGGAGGGGAGGGGAGAAAGGAGACATAAATATGTGTATGGGGGTCCCATTTATCGTCTGAGAAGCAGAATTGTGAGTGTGTTGAATTTCAGTCTTTTCTCAAAAGGTTGTGATTCAAAAGCATGCCCTTTATAAATCCTGCACATTGTTCCTGTAACACAATTTCTCAAAAAATGTTGGTGAAATGTTATTCCATTAGGGTTGGGTTCTGGTAAAGGGAGAATACATTTTAGAGCCCGGGACCATAACCCCATGCTGTAAATACTGCTAGTGACTTGAGCGTTGCCTCCTTGGTGTCTTAGTGAAAGTGTCTCTCTTTCTTCCCTTGTACCTCAGGTGCAAAGTCCACTGTCAACATGTCTGACACAGAGGAAGTGTAAGTATTGGTAACATTCGTTTTCATCCTCACAATTACCTCATCCAGATTTCCCATGCATCATGTTGTTTTGACTGCCTGAATAAACGTGCAATATCTTTTTCTATCCTTTCACAGCGAAGGTAAGTAACATTATTACTTTATTATTGCTAGGTATCATTATTGTCTCTTGTCATTATCATAGTCATTTTAAATCAGTAATTGTTCAATCGTATGCTGAATCATTCTGTATGTTTTTGAAACAACGTCTAACTGATTTCAGTCCTCTATGCAGAATAGTTCAATGCAATGGACAAACTTGGCTTCCCTCCTTGGAGTTCAAGTTGTGTTCAATACTGCCCTCTACAGCACAACAGCATGTATTGACTTTGTTTATGATACTGTGAATTTGGAGAAAGCCATGATTTAGGGATCTTTTCAATCTGTAAAGGTGAACTTCCAGTTTCAGGAAGGTTTCAGAAGCCAATGTTGATAACAGGCCATGCGGTAAATTAATCCTATGCATCAAAAATTAGAATGAATTAAAGCATACCTTTAAATTATTTTCTAAATGTCAGACCACATACATCTATTAGTCTGTTAGCAACAGGTCCCTGCAACTCTGTAGACCTTTCCCAGTAATACTGTCCTCCTAGTCTGTCCATATTCTGTCTGAATACAAATACATAACGTGTCTCCTCATTATGAAGGTAGATGATTCAAGCCTATTATACTACCAGGCCATGAAATGTTTTGTCTGCTCAAAAGTCTGTGAACTTGGTACCATTTGATTAGCTATGGAGGACTGTATTGTGTACGCATACAACGGATCCCTACTGTACCCATATTTACAGTATATTATATATACTAAATATTATAAACTGATATATTGGGTACAGCCGGGTTCTTTTGGTAACACTATTGTTTTACTGCTTTCTTTCTCCGAAAAAAACAAAACTCTCCATGGAGGCGAGGGAGAAGGTAAAAAAACAATGATGCTCAGACTACGAAGACGGTCATGTCATCTATACTAATTTGTCATTGTTTCGCTCTTGATCTTCAGTGTGTTTGAGAATGTGCGTTCAACTCATTGGATCTTCATGTAGCTCGTAGCATGTTGGATAACGCTAATGCTACCTCACTTCATCAGAATAATGCTACCTCCTCATTCAAACGCCTTACTTCATCAGACTAATGCCTCCTCACTTCATCAGAATAATGCTACCTCCTCATTCAAATGTCTCACTTCATCAGACTAATGCTACCTCACTTCATCAGACTAATGCTACCTCCTCATTCAAACGCCTCACTTCATCAGAATAATGCTACCTCCTCATTCAAACGCCTCACTTCATCAGACTAATGCTACCTCCTCATTCAAACGCCTCACTTCATCAGAATAATGCTACCTCCTCATTCAAACGCCTCACTTCATCAGAATAATGCTACCTCACTTCATCAGAATAATGCTACCTCACTTCATCAGAATAATGCTACCTCCTCATTCAAATGCCTCACTTCATCAGAATAATGCTACCTCCTCATTCAAACGCCTCACTTGATCAGACTAATGCTACCTCACTTGATCAGACTAATGCTATCTCCTCATTCAAACGCCTCACTTCATCAGAATAATGCTACCTCCTCATTCAAACGCCTCACTTCATCAGAATAATGCTACCTCCTCATTCAAACGCCTCACTTCATCAGAATAATGCTACCTCACTTCATCAGAATAATGCTACCTCACTTCATCAGAATAATGCTACCTCCTCATTCAAACGCCTCACTTCATCAGAATAATGCTACCTCACTTCATCAGAATAATGCTACCTCACTTCATCAGAATAATGCTACCTCCTCATTCAAATGCCTCACTTCATCAGAATAATGCTACCTCCTCATTCAAACGCCTCACTTCATCAGACTAATGCTACCTCACTTGATCAGACTAATGCTATCTCCTCATTCAAACGCCTCACTTCATCAGACTAATGCTACCTCACTTGATCAGACTAATGCTATCTCCTCATTCAAACGCTTCACTTCATCAGGTCCCTGTTCATAAGATTATGTTTTTATTGTCACATACACCGGATGGGTGCAGTGAAATGTGTTGTTTTACAGGGTCAGCCATAGTAGTACGGCGCCACTGGAGCAAATTAGTGTTAAGTGCCTTGCTCAAGGGCACATCAGGAGATGTTTCACCTTGTCGGCTCGGGTATTCGAACCAGCGACCTTTCGGTTACTGGCCCAATGCTATGCTACCTGCCACCCTAAGAAGAGGGATAAGAGGCTATGATATGTCTAGTATTGCCTCTGCAGATCTAGTCATTGACAACTTAACTCTTTCTCCTGCTTGCTTTTGTCTCTGCCTCATGCAGTGCCACCTGGTGGTCACGACCATGAACTACTTTCCTCTTTCTCTAAAGAACACACCCTCTTTCTCATGCTTCCATTCATTAACCTATCCACCCCCCTTCCTCTCCCTGGTTACTCAAGGCATGTTGTGTAGCCGTAGCAGAGGACGTAGTTGAAGAGGTAGTTGAAGAGGTAGTTGAAAAGGTAGTTGAAGAGGTAGTTGAAAAGGTAGTTGAAGAGGTAGTTGAAGAGGTAGTGATAGAGGAAGAGGTAGAAGTGCTTTAGCTTTTATTTTCATTGCTTTCTGCATGCAGAGGTCATTGAAGAGGAAGATACGTTGATTAAAGATGAATTATCTGTGTCACTCTGGTCGGTATACAGGACTGCCTTTATATTGTCCATATCCCAGGTCTGAGGTCTCACTATATTGGGGGAATGTCTGTTATGTAATGCCTGTCTGTCAGATCAAGGAGCACTGCGAAATTGGCCGACTCTAAACAAAATGAATATTAAGAACTGATAGGATAAAAAAAATCCATTATAAATGGTATAGTTTGGAGGGGGGGTTAAGAAAAAGGATGAAAGAATATGAAATGCTAACATTTGCTTAACCCTGCAATGACCCCACTGTTCAACCCTCCTTGCTAATAACCACTCGATATTAGCATGGTATGTACCATACACATAACAAGAGAAATAACAAGTCGATAACTTCAAAGTCCATCTTCTAACAATGACATATGTGTTGTCTTGCTGTGGAAATTGTGTGGGGGTCAAGCCATCAACATTACACAGTTAAACCATTTCTCTTTTAAAGTAAAACACTTTGCCTGTCTTTAAGGAGTTATATTTTCAGTTTAATATTGTCATTAAATATACAAGTGGACTTTCCTTATTCTAAAACAAGACCACACTTTAGAATTAAATCCTGCACATATAAAACAAGTTTACATTCTCCAACTGTGTGTGCAAAGTTTTTTATGTTAAGTAAATATGTGAGATTTAGATTTCTGTCAGTTTGTGGTTATTTTTCTTTTGATTTTCAAATCACTAACGAACATTGACTACCTCAAATTAAAAGCCAGGCTACAATTAGGAATATCTACCTGCAGACCCATTATTTTCCATTTAATGTAAAAACATCCAAGTAATGCCTGAATCTTTTTTTGCCTGAGAATTACTCATCTGCTTTTTATGCTGATGTGTGCATTTCTAACCCAATAACATGTACTTGTCTCTTCATTTCTTAATATACAGCCACCAGGCCACAGTTCAAGTAAGTCATCTTTTCACGTAACCCCTCATTTCATTGTACACATTTATATCTAGAAATATATGACTGCATAGAAAGACTGCATTCCTATTCCCAATTCCATTTCAATCTCTCGTTGAAAAATACTATATTCTTAACTGTGATAGTCAAAACGTTCAGCTGTCTTATTTTACATCGGCCTAGCACACCAGAAATGTATTTATTCAGATATATCTTCTTCTTCTTATTATTATTATTTCATTGTCCTTGTTTTAGGTCAACATCATATCAAATTATAAATATGTGCATATATTTGAATACAAACAAGAAACAGCATAACACATAAGCAACAGAAAACAAACTAGTGGCAGTAAACAAAAAAAAAATATATATTTTGAAATTCCCTTTCAGTTCTCTGCTCTCTTACAATTTTGCATTACCACTAACATTATTACATTATATAACCCTTTTAATAAATCACATTATTACACTTTTATTACATGCGTAAAAATAAACGTTATTTATTTTTATGCTTTAAATTTGACATAGATTCACTGTATTTTTATATTGACACTTCTCAGGGCACCAAAGATTCCTGATGGCGAGAAAGTTGACTTTGATGTAAGTAGCTATAGTCCTTCATACATCATGACCATCTGGAGACAGCTGGCTGGATAAATACCAGGGCTAATGTCAGAGATGACGACATTTTATTTCCAAAACGCTATATTTGTGGGGGTTTTTCTCATAAAAATGTTTGCTTATGGATACCTTCATGTGTATGTAAAATATTACTGTTCTCAGATTTAGATGTGGAACAAAATGGGGTTCTATGCAAATTGCTATATATCCATTGTTTAGCTGGATTGGAATGTTCGTATCTTATATATTTGACTGTGATATGTGGTTGTCTCACATAGCTATCTTTAGTCACTCTGGATAAGAGCATCTGCTAAATGACTAAAATGTCAAATGTAAATGTTTTACATACAGTTCTGTATTGAATTATTATCTTTAAAAAAATGTAATATTGATGTGACAATAGTATAATTTGTACATATTATACAAAATGTAGTTATTTGTTACATTTGACTGAGTAAAACCTAGCAGTAGTACTTTTTTCTCTGACAGTGAGGCGCATATATAGCATTTGATAAAAAAACATGATTATTTGTCTTTGAAATGAATCCATCAAGTGATAGATTTTAAACAAATACATATCTGTAATTGAACAACCCTATGCCATGATTAGATAGTGAAAAAACACCAATCTCTTTCAAAATTTCTTTAAACAATAAAAGCTGATTTATCAACATTTCTGAAAATGGATATATAGCGTTTTGGAATTAAAGATGCAGAAATCGCTCCACCATTTCCTTGTTGCTAAAATTCTAATAGTTCACCTAATTTCAGTGTATGTGACCAAACAAGCAAGTTTAGCATAAAGAATCATTGTACCATCTAAACTACTGTGAAATATATTTTCCATACCAAAAATATTGTATTTGCAGCTGGTGTACAAAACCGAAAGTAAAAAACGAAACTTAAGAACGGGAAGCATAGAAATAGCACACACAGAACAGATCCATCGCTTCTTAGACTTGCTTTCAATGAGAATGACAGATCTACAACACATCTTTCTATCTGAATTTGGTCAGGTCGCCCCAAAAAGTTACATATTGCAGCTTTGAACTCTTCATGTACTTAACAAGTGGATCTATTTTCCAACATTACAGGACATTCATAAGAAACGTCAGAACAAGGATCTTGTTGAGCTGCAGGGCCTGATTGATGCACACTTTGAACATAGAAAGAAGGAGGAGGAAGAGCTCATCGCCCTCAAAGAAAGAATTGTGAGTGAGAATTTGTAAATTACATCACTCTGCATACACATAGGTCGTATTTGAAAATAGGGTGTATTTGGAAATATAAACAAGGTCGTAAATTAAAACAAGTTTTTCTTTTTGTACAAGTTCAGGTAGTCCATCCCTGTTTGCTTACATTTAGTTCCTAGTCAATACAACCCTGACAAAACGATAAGATGTTGGCCCACTGGTGGCCAAAGGTATAACAACCAACCGTGTGTGTGTGTGTGTGTCTGCAGGAGAAGCGTAGGGCTGAGAGGGCCGAGCAGAACAGGATCCGTAGTGAGAAGGAGAAGGAGCGCGCGGCGAGACGTGAGGTTTGTGTCCTCTACCAGTACCACTACTTTCCCCTCTGGGTTGTCCTCAACTATCAGCGTTCTGTCAATATGGGACATGTCCTTACAACACACATACTGACGTTGTGCTGTGATCTCTAAAACAGGAGGAGAGGCTGAAGAGGGAGGAGGCAGATGCCAAGAAGAAGGCTGATGAGGATGCGAAGAAGAAGTCTGCCCTGTCCAGCATGGGCTCCAACTACAGCAGCCATCTGCAGAAGGTGACCAGTAACTAACCGGTCTTCACAGGATGAATTTATAAAAGATAAATTACTAGTATATAACATATAATTCACAATAAAGCATTTGTGTACATGTCGGCTCGATCTTGTAACCGCTGCCATTCATTTGTAACAGGCTGACTCAAAGAGAGGTGGGAAGAAGGAAACTGAGAGAGAGAAGAAGAAGAAGATCCTGACAGGCAGACGCAAGGTCCTGAACATCGACCATCTGAATGAAGAAAAACTGAAGTAAGAGACTGGGAAATTCCCAGTACAAGTAAAAGACTTGGGCTTTACTTTATGTACAATACTTTGTGTGTAGTGTGTTGTTTTGGCGAGGCTAAATGGGCCTATAGCGGGTATAGCCAAGCTGTACAAAACTTTTGCAACTGTCCCGTTATCTGAAATGAATGCACACTCTAAGAACACCCTTCAGCCAATCAGAATTAAGTATTCAACCACAGATATGAGTAAGGACTCTCCTCAGAGAATTTGTACATTAACTCACCAAGTCATCCTGCTTGCTCTGCTCTAGGGAGAAGGCAAAGGAGCTGCATGAATGGATGAAGACGCTGGAGTCTGAGAAGTTTGATAACATGGAGAGGCTGAAGAGGCAGAAGTATGAGGTATGTATCCGATGTCCTGGTTAAAGAAAATAGAAATATACTGTACATTATCCCAGTGATACCACATACAGGACAATGCACATCTGAAAGAATTATGGGCTGTTTATGTTAAGTCTACTCAAGAGCTGAGTTGGTATTATGACGGGCTCTGTTCTTAGAGCAGATACGTCTGGACATGACACATTACACTGTGGCAGTATGGGTGGTACTGGTATCAGCCATGACCTCATAAAAGGTCTAGCTCATTCAAAATATGACCCGTTTTTCCTTACACTCTTAGAAACAAATATGCTATCTAGAACCTAAAAACGTTATTTGGCTGTCTCCATTGCAAGCCTTTTTTCTAAGAGTGTAGGTTTTTACAGACATTGCTAATGTAAGACACCCTGTTATATATTATAATTGCAAGATACACTGGAAAATTCCAAGTCTTACCTGAGTAAAATCAGGGATGACATTGGGCCTCTGAGTCTGTCCATCCCCCTGGTGGCCTCAGTTACGGCCTCTCAGATATGAACACAGCTCTGCTTTGATATCTCCTCCAGGTCACAACCCTGCGTAAGAGAGTGGAAGAGCTGAGTAAATTGTAAGTAGAGCTGGACAGTTGTCACAGCTCAGGTGGCTCTCCTGGCCCACCGTGGTGCATGGTCTGAAACTTTTTTGAAAAAGTTGCACATTCACACAGGAGGTGATGGAAACAGAGCAAAAGGTTCAAGGATGGATCGAGGAGACAACAAAAGACACCATGGAAGACACAAAATGAAATATTACTGAGTATTGATTATATCTCACTCATTCAGGTTGAAGAGAACATTCTCTGCTATAGACAGGATAATACACCTGGTATACTGACACCACCATGTCATTTTTAAAAGAGTTGCAGAGCGATATAAAGGTGCTGTCTATAGAATAGGACACCCGACTGACGCTCAATCATTGAGTTACAGAAAACGTATGTCCTAAAAGCCAGTTCCCTAATCAAGTCTTTAGAAATGGTGTGTTTCCACAGCTAAGTTATTCTGTCTAGAGTTCATTCCCACTGAAAGAAGAGACAGAAACTCGCTAACTATAGCCAATTGTCTCCAACATGTCCTCGTCTCCTAAACTCTCTATCCTTGGAAGTTGGGGAGTCAATACTGACACATACACAGCTCACAGACAGTTAGCCTAACTATTCCCAATCTCTCATAGGCCTCTTTTATTAATACAAAATATTTCCCCCCTCTTTTGTAAAAAAGAAATGATACTAGAAAAATAATAAAACATGTAGATAAGAAACCCTACACAAAAGATCAATGTTCTCACACAGCAGCTGCATGGTGTGTCATAAAGGATAAGCATGAAAACTCCATGATTTGTTTTGAGTGGTCTGATGTAATTGTATGTGATGTGGTTGATGATTGTCAGTTAGACCAATGTCATATTAACAATGGAACAGCATAACTTGCACATTTGTTTCCACTTTTATGTAAAGTAATTTAGATTCAAGTGAATTTAGTCAACTAAAGTCAACATAAGTCTTTATTTGTAGATAAAAATGGGCATGGATAGTCTCTTCATTGGATGTCTTACTCTGTTTCTCTGTCTTTCTGATGTATTACAGCTCTAAGAAGGGTAAAACCGTCCGCAGAAAGTAAGCGGTCCCGTTCTGCTGCTTGAAGCCCAGACTGCCACTGTACTACCGGACACAGGCCTAATGCAGCAACAACAACACACACTTACGCTAAAGTCATGGCTCAGACAACTAAGTTTTACTGTTTGCTTATTCACCTAAGACGTGCCTCAGTCTACAGCACGGAGCCATTAGCTGCTGTTGTAGGAATTATCCCTCTTGCTTTCTCGCCCTGGACTGTTTGGTTCTCAGTATTTTTGTAAATAAAGTGTGACTCTTCAACTTTGTCTGTAGATGTGTTATTAACCAAACCCTCAATAAAAAAACACTATTTTTTGCCATGTAACTTTAAAGTAATTTGTTCATATTAAAAATGATTTCCACTCTAATAAAAGGCAGAATGTTGTTGTGTTTGCAAGAGTAGACCTAGATTAACTTGTGGAAAGTGTTAGCCCTATGTTAGAAGAAATATTGCATTAATATGAAGGTTTCTTCAACATCCCACCCCACCATTCTGAGGGAAAATGCAAACATTTGATACATTTTTATTATCGTATCAGTGTGCATTAAATAGGCCACAATTACATTGAAAAGTTTAAATGAAAATAGAAAATGGTTGGAAATTGTAAAAATAAATTCTAAATAAAATGGTAAATGGTAAACAGAAAAAGCCAAATGGTAAACAAAGAATCGCAAATGCAAAGTGGAATTTCAAGTGTCCCAATTTCCCAACTACCTAATTAAGCATTTTCGCTTTTCAATTTCCATTTTAATTGTATGCAAATTTCAGGAGTGCAACTCCGCACCCCCATGTAGTAGTACATCCTAGCCATGTCAGCTCTCTTTGCATTGATTTTAGACTAGTGTAACCAACACACAGGGTGCGAACCAACCCAGGTCTCCTGCGCACCAGAAAAGCATAGACCTGCTAAGCTGAAGCCTCGGGGAGCCAATGCAACTCTTCAGGTCTCAGGCAAGGTTAGGCCTACTCATCATGCATGTGTGGTAACTGAATCACCTCAGTTACAATTCACCATCCTTTGACCTACTCCTCACAGAGACCCATCTGAGCCATGGCACAAATATGACTGGCAGGGTTAGAATAAGGGTGTTCTGCACATCAGAAGAGCAGATTAGTCCGCTAAAAGCCTATAGCCATTGCAACTTTTCAGGTATCAGGCAAGGTTACTCATCTTGCGAACAACTAACCAGGAAGAAGCGCTTCTGTGACCATGCACATGTAATGAGGGCAATTCCAAGGTAGCAGAATTATTTATTTTAATTTTTTACAAACCATAAACAAATGAAAATTGTACAAAACATATTTACTTGAAGAACAGTGTAGATGTAGTTTGGTAACAGAATGATGGTTTGTGGTGTTTGTGCCGTCATACAGTTACCAAACTTTGTATCTGTACTGTTCTTCAAGTAAATATGTTTTTGTAAGTTTAACTTAAAATGAAAAATCTGAGTCTCAGCATCATTTTGTTACCGTGGAATTGCCCATGAGTAACTTTGCCTAGTGTTCATTTTCTGTTAACCATTTGCCATTTTCTGTTGACAATTTACTATTTTATTTAAAATTTCTGATAACCGTTTCAACAATTTCAATTAACCATTTTCAATATTCGCATTTCAATAGCAGAGGTGCATAAATATGGCAGCCCCAATGCACTTACCACAAATGCCTTGTTTGCTAAATTCGCTATATTGTACATTGCTCTCCTTTTTTGTGTCTTCATTAGCACAGTATAGATGATCCCAGTTCTAACTCCATGATGACGGCCATTTTAAAAACCGAAAAAGTATCATCTGATTATTTGTTGGCGTGTTGAACCATGTCGCACGCCGTAGTTTAAAAACTGTATCAAGGGATGATAGAGGCTTTTCCCAATGACACAAAACATGTCAAACAAAAATGTGAGGAAGATCTGGTAGAAGCTATTGATGATGATGAATGGATACAGATATGTTTGAATGCCCAGTCAGGTTCATATCTTCTCAGACATAAATTACTGCAGTTTAAGGCCGTCCATAGAACATAGTGACACTGAAATACATGCACTCAGAAATGTTATTCCTCTGCTGGAGATGTAAAACACAAAAGGGGACATATTTGCATATGTTATGGTCTTGTGAAGGCTGGCTGTAAACCTGTAATTTAAATGTATTTTTATTCGGATTTCAAGTAATGGACACACAAAAAGGTCAAAATTGGTGAAGTGAATAAAATAACTTATTTCAAAAAATTCAAAAAAATCTAAAACGGAAAAGTGCATGTGTATTCACCCCCTTTGCTATGAAGCCACTAAATATAATCTGGTGCAACCAATTACCTTCAGAAGTCACATAATTAGGTAAATAAAGTCCACCTGTGTGCAATCTAAGTGTCACATGATCTGTCACATGATCTCAGTATATATACACCGGTTCTGAAAGGCCCCAGAGTCTGCAACATGACTAAGCAAGGGGCACCACCAAGCAAGCGGCATCATGAAGACCCAGGAGCTCTCCAAACAGGTCAGGGACAAAGTTGTGGAGAAGTACAGATCAGGGTTGGGTTATAAAAAAATATCAAAAACTTTGAACATCCCATGGAACACCATTAAATCCATTATTAAAAAATGTAAAACATATGGCATCACAACAAACCTGCCAAGAGACAGCCACCCACCAAAACTCACGGACCAGGCAAGGACGGCATTAAATAGAGAGGCAACAAAGAGACCAAAGATAACCCTGAAGGAGCTGCAAAGCTCCACAGCGGAGATTGGAGTATCTGTCCATAGGACCACTTGAAGCCGTACACTCCACAGAGCTGGGCTTTACGGAAGAGTGGCCAGAAAAAAAGCCATTGCTTAAAGAAAACAATAAGAAAAGACATTTGGTGTTTGCCAAAAGGCATGTGGGAGACTCCCCTAACATATGGAAGAAGGTACTCTGGTCGAATGAGACTAAAATTGAGCTTTTTGAAATCAAGGAAAACGCTATGTCTGGCGCAAACCCAACACCTCTCATCACCCCAAGAACACCATCCCCACAGTGACGCATGGTGGTGGCAGCAACATGCTGTGGGTATGTTTTTCATCGACAGGGACTGGGAAACTGGTCAGAATTGAAGGCATGATGGATGGTGCTAAATACAGGGAAATTCTTGAGGGAAACCTGTTTCAGTCTTCAAGAGATTTGAGACTGGGACGGAGGTTCACCTTCCAGCAGGACAATGACCTTAAGCATACTGCTAAAGTAACACTCGAGTGGTTTAAGAGGAAACGTTTAAATGTCTTGGAATGGCCTACTCAAAGCCCAGACCTCAATCCAATTGAGAATTTGTGGTATAACTTAAAGATTGCTGTACACCAGCGGAACCCATCCAACTAGAAGGAGCTGGAGCAGTTTTACCTTGAAGAACGGGCAAAAATCCCATTGGCTGGATGTGCCAAGCTTATAGAGACATACCAAAAGAGACTTGCAGCTGTAATTGCTGTAAAAGGTGGCTCTACAAAGTATTGACTTTGGGGGGGTGAATAGTTATGCACGCTCAAGTTTTCAATTTTTTTGTCTTATTACTTGTTTGTTTCACAATAAAAAATGTTTTGCATCTTCAAAGGGGTTGGCATGTTGTGTAAATCAAATTATACAAACCCCTCCCAAAAAATCTATTTTAATTCCAGGTTGTAAGGCAACAAAAGAGGAAAAATGCCAAGGGGGGTGAATACTTTCGCAAGCCACCGTACCTATTTAGGCAATCCCTAGCTGCTGGGCTGCTGAGTCCTGGTCTTGGGGGTCTGCCGTCCTGTGGGTTGTCACTCTGGCCTTGGCTTAACACACCCGAAACCAATAATGAATGTTTCACTAAGATCCTAAAGCTGAGTGTGGTGTTTTGGATTGGGGCTCTGCAGAGTGGTGGACTAGGGACAGGATGGGGCGACCCAGCTAAATTGTGTGCAAGTAAAGTAAAAAGAGCTCTACAGTACGATTAGGCCTATTAATTATAAATTATTATATGGAGGATTTGCTGTGATTTGCTGTTTTAATGTATTTTTAAGGTGTATGGGGAGGGTTTTTTCCCAAACCTTTCCTTTAAAAATAATTAAGGTGGGAACTGGGAAGGAAATTGTGTTGAGAGAGAGTTGAGTTATTGACGAGACTGGTGGGGGTCGGACGTGCAGGCGGCTCGGCCTGCCTGGTCAGTCAGGCTGAAATTTGATATAGAGGATGTCTTAATAAAGACAATCAGAAGTCTTTGTATTTTATCAAGAGTTGTTTATTTGTTAGGCTATTGGTTAAAAGTGCAACACAATATTTTTTCTTTAATTACCTTTGATCTAATTCAGTCTTATTAATCAGTTTAACATATTTAATAAGGATCTCATACTTAGCTTGATGACTGTGGGCATTTTTGCTTACTTTTTGTTCTAAATAAAGACAGCATATTGGACTGTGTAAAATGCAGAAAATTTGCTTTAGATGCCCAATAAATGGGAGACCCGCGCCAGGTTATGTCCCCCCACTTCTAAAACCAAAGTGGTTCCCCTGCCTACTACAGCAAGTCGACGGCGCTCGGCACATACAGCCCAGACAGTTTTGCCCATGTGCAACTATTTTTGTGACGAGATTACAGCCAGCTAGGTGTTCATCTCTCAAAAGAGCACAAGACCATGAGATTTTGCAGCAAGCCCGCCATAGTAAATTGCCTATAGATCCATTGTTATATAAGCGACCGTACTATAGGCCTATTTTTCCGCTGAGTAGAGACTGTCTACTTTGCTATCGCCTTATTGGCCTAGTTGAATTATTGCTCCGGGCTTTTGATTTGCAGTACACAATCTGAACTCGTGATGACGCTACTGCTATCTCTGCTCAAACGTTCGACCCATAAGGACCAGCGACTCACTCTGCTCACTTCTCAGCCAAAAAACACAGATGTATGTTTCCTTTCGCTTCTGTTCAAGATTTGTTTTTGCTGTCATTCACTTTTGAACAAGACAAGAAATAAAGGCAAAAACAATAATGTTAACACAGCTCATAGTACTTTTCCATTAAAGTGTATTTATTCTAATTGGTTATAATGTTTCAAATATAGACCATTGCTATAGGTCAAATCGGACCTAATGTTGTTTTTGCATTTGACCATAGATAGCCAAACGGTTTTATTGAATAACTGATTGAAATGATAAATAGCAATGCTTTGTACATCTAGCTTGCTAAATGTCAGTCAGACACGGAATAACATGCATATGTTAAAATAGTTTTTTAGGGATAGCATCAAAAAGAAGAAAGGCTCTAGGTTTATAGGCCGAAAATATTATTCTTGGTTTATTTTAAATCTATTTTCATACTTTTTTAGAGCTCTATTTTCGTACTCCTTGCGTGCATATTTAACATTAATATAAGTAACGTTTTCTTTTGTAAATTAATTCACGAATACAGATAGACCTATGGAAATGCCATAATAGAATGGAGAGAAAAACATTGTAGACTAGGCATATACTGTCAATGTATTTGTGTGAATTGAAAAAGAGGAAACCTTTGTAATCATTTAAAATGTTGTGCTACGGCTAAACAATATATGTTTTATATTAAAGCATAACATGGATTTTTGTGCAAATCTCCATTCCACATCAATGCATGATTTATGCAACAGTTAGAGTTGCACGCACGCTAGTAAGTATTCCGGCCCTGCGTTGATAGGCCTAATATCCCTTAAAATAACCTCTCTTATAAAATAATGTGTTAGACATATCAGAAGTCTTGTATTTTATCAAGAGTAGTTTATTTGTTAGGCTATTGGTTAAAGGTGCAACACAATATTTTTTATTTAATTACCTTTGATCTAATTCAGTCTTATTAATCAGTTTAACATATTTAATAAGGATCTCATACTTAGCTTGATGACTTTGGGCATTTTTGCTTACTTTTTGTTCTAAATAAAGACAGCATATTGGATTGTGTAAAAATGCAGAAAATTAGCTTTAGATGCCCAATAAATGGGGGAACCCCCGCCAGGTTCTGTCCCCCCACTTCTAAAACCAAAGTGGTTCCCCTGCCTACTACAGCAAGTCGAATGTGTTAGACATATTATTTTATGGCAACAGTTTCTGTCTTGTTTGTGGGTAATTTGTGGCCTTATCAAACCCATCAGTTAGGAATACAATAAGATGTATTTAATATAGGCTATAGCCTATAACCTTCCCATCATAGTTCATGCTTTGAGACGTTAGATGTGATAGGCCTATGACATGGAGTAATAATCGAAATAATTGACATCCGATAATATGCTATTGTGTCCTGTGTTACGTTTAATTTTGTTATTAAATGTATGTGAACATTAAACTAACAACTCTTGTCCATTGATGGATTTAAATCAAAACTAAACATTACCCTATTTACAATAGGCATACTATTATTATATAATATGCTTAATTAATAGAGTACAATATGCTACAGTGTTTTTGCATTTTGAATTTCAATATTTTCTTTACCCATGTTCCTCAGGTTAAACATGCCAGGTATTAACGACACACATTCACAGTTATCTTGGCAAAATAATAGAATAAATTATGAAACATGTTTTGTATAAATAGTCATAGTCATTTATTTATAATAACATCGAAAGGCTTTCACTCATTTTAAGATGTATAAATATAAAGTTAAACATTTCTCACAACAAACAAACCAAGCGCCTCAGACTACATTAAATACATAAAACACTTTTTTTCGTTTTTTTTTTTTTAAACAAATCACCTCTTATTTACACATATACAAAAATGGTCCTCTATTGTCATAAACAATAAAAATGGCAAGGAAAGAACAAAAGATGACGATGACACACACACACACACAAGTCTAAGAAAGTGGTCAAATATTTCATTTACGATTACACTTAGGCCTACATAAATAAGTCGGAAATTATATCTCATAAAACGTGACCAATGGGAAGCCAATGATTGATCTTCAAGGAATTGAAACCTTTCTATTGGAAGGAATGACCACTTTGCCATCCTGTTCTTCTACTACAGCAACATTCTGCAACTCTGTCCGTTTGCTGTTTTCTTCATTTACAGGAATCGATTCGTTTTCATGAATGTGGCCATACTATCACTGTGTTCATAGCACTTGGTAGATGGAGTCATGGGACGGCTGTGGGCAGTTGGTCTGTGACGGCACGGGTGCCCCCGTTTCGCTCAGGATAGATCCCTCTTGTGGAGAGCACGGGCTACCCTCGGAACCCTCCTGGCCTGATAACACAGTGCACGCTGACGTGTCTGTAGAGATTCTCTCCACGATGTTGGAAAGACAATCCAGGCTGGAGATGACTGCTGCGTTCTTGTTGCTTCTGGCATCAGCTGTAACAGAGGTGAAGGAAACATCAGTCAGAGACAATATAAACTAGTAACATTGTCTACATGTGTGTCAAAAAATGTCTGTCTTGGGTCTTGTGCATTAGGGTACTGAAGGAGAGCTGCTGAATAAAACGTACTTTAAAAACCGTATAAAAACCGTATAATAAAGGTCTAGGCCTAACAAGTCACAATAATATAACACTTTAAAATAATAACTTACCATTTGTAGTCTCGGCGAAATAAGAGCTGTCATAGTTGCTTCGTCTTGCGGACGTGCACGCCGGGCCATTATAATCCATCTGGATAAAACATGAATAAATGCAATCTAAGAATTCGATCAATAAAATAACACATTGTGTGTTCTGACAGCTTTTGGAATGATATTGAATGACATTAATATCTCAAACTATATCCCATCTTTTTTTTAACTTAGTATGTAACATTTTTTTTGTGTTGTACTATTTACCCCTTTTTCTCCACAATTTCGTGGTATCCAATTGGTAGTTCCAAAATAATATAAGAAAATAAAATCGAATGGGCCTACTAAATGTATTTATATAGACCTGCAAATAGGTTTTATTGAATAAAAACGACCGAATTCCAGTGGGGTCATGCCCATACACTGATGTCAAGATGCACCAACTCACCATTCCATCAGAGCAGTTGGACTGTGGACTGGATGCGTCAGAGTCCCCGCTATAGTGTTCCAGCACAGGGTAGTAGTTCTCGCCGTCCTGGCCCCTGAGCAGAGATTGCAGAGACTCGATGTAGCTGATGGCATTTCTCAAGATCTCCACCTTGGGAAGCCTCTGATTGGGGTTGTTCGACGTGCATCTCTTCAGGTTCTCGAAGGCGTCGTTGACCTTGCCCAGCCTCCTCCTCTCCCGCATAGTAGCAGCCTTCCTCCGGTCAGAGTTTGTGGTTTTCCTCTTGCAAGCTTTACATGCCCAGAGGAGGCACCTCCCGGCTTGGTGGTGCCCGCTCGGTGCCCTGATGTGCTCGTCTTCGTTGTAATGGTGGTCGTCTGGCTTGAGGAGTCCCACGTGGACTAACCGGGGGTCCAGGTCCTCGAAGAAATGCATGTCGCTGTTGTTGAAGCACGGGTCGTCATAAAAGTCATCAGCAGAAGTGACAGGGAACGAAATATCCGACAACTCCATCTCACTGTCAAATTCCAAGACCAGCCTTGTAACGATTGTAATCCTGGCTCTGTATTTGTCACAAACGTTAGAGGTTACCAGAAACTTTTGGCAAAAAGTTGAACTGTAAAGGTATCCTTAGAGCAACCAAAAAACGTACAATTTGTATTCGTTTTTAGTGTAGGAATTTGGTTTTCTTTCTCAACCTGTATCCTAGTGCACCCCTTGGGTACCTGTTGCTGATGCTGTGGCTCAAACAAGCTTTTATCCCTGGTGTGAGAGTTAGGGGCGTGCTCTGCATTTCTGACAGCTCCCTGGATTGGCCAATGGTCACGCGGAGTGTGTGCGCAGGGAGGGGTTTACAACTTCATGCTACTTAGTGTACAATTTCTCGTAACTGTCTCTATAATAACATGGAATAGGATTACTTTATTTTTCCAGAAGGAACTTCAGTAACAGCATAATATTCTAGTAATAGGACTACATAGAAGTATAATAATAATACAGCTATGCACCAACACATTAAAATTGAATCTGTAAATTACATTTATGAAAGGGAATTGATTGTAATTCATTGTTCATTAATATTAGAGCTTCTTAAAATATCAGTACGACTGTATTCAAAGGAATAATAAGTATCGAACTCTCTTTTAAATTCATATAGCCCATAACCTGTCTTAATCTTTAATTATGTTATTCACAAGTTTATCTAGTGTCCCTATACAATTTGTTTTCGAAGATGGAAGTTGGCCTAATGATATCACTAATTGTCATCTCGCACACACTAATATTATAATTTATAGCCCTCGAATATATTAATGATCCAATGTGCAGGCTGCTTTATAATTAATCAGGCAGACCTGTTTGTTTTAAATAAAATATACTTTTCTAAATACGAAATGCTCTCATGGCTGTAACCTCTGTTATGATCTGAAGGGATTTTTTATTTGAATATACGGGCCTACTGGAGAAAAATAGGCCACGATAAGCCTGCTACTTGAAAACCTCAATGTATTGGTATTGGTATTTATTAGGATCCCCATTAGCATCTGCAAAAGCCTCATCTACTCTTCCTGGGTTCCACATGAAACATGACATAATACATAGTACAGAACATGAGCAGTCAAGGAGTGAAATACATACATTTAAAACGTCATACATAGCCGACTGTACATATCAGTACATACACACAATATCTAGGTCTGGGTTAGGATCTCTAGATGGCGATAGTGAGTTGATTAAGCTAGTGATGACATCCCATGCAAAACTCCTGCAACAATCCAGAATCCTTCGACAGTCAGGAAATTGAAGTCACTACGAACACTTATATTACATTAAACACTATATGAGCCATATAGAACAAAGAGAGCTTAGAGGTTTTTTTTTCAAAACTTTATTTCAAAAGTAAGACATTGTTGTAACATTGTACTGTATGTGATGAAGAGGGATAGTGAATATTTCAACAGTATATTTAAAGGCAATATGTTTTGTGGACACCAAGTGTATGGATGAGACCATTCCCAAACAATATCCCTTAATCATCAACCCAGAATTTCTAACAAATCAGTGATCTCTTTGTAACATAGTGAATACAGAAATACAGAAATACTTCACATTATAAGCCACTTAACATAGTATAGTGAGGATTGTCAATGCAGGAGTCATCCAGAAAAAACACCAGATATTACAGTATTTGAAGTGCTTTGCCTTCAACTTTGATTGTCGCATTGTTACGTCTCAATTCATCCAAAAGCACATTTAAGACATCAAGGCTCAACTTTGCTTACGGAATACATACATGATACACTGAGGCTGTGCCCTTTTAAATGCCCAGATCAAGTACATAATACATGTATTCTTCATTTTTGGTAGTCTCTAGAACTTAAAATACTGGATTCAAGACCTTCCACCCTCTCTAACATAACCCAACACCCCCATCAATATGTTGAACCAAACATTTACAAAATAGGGCAGATATTCAAGCTTAGGAATTTGGAAGAAGTGCTATAGCTTGGTTCAGTTTACATTCTAGAATGAAGCTAGTTGTAACTAAGCCATCCCCCCTTGTTTGTTCAATTCAGAAATCATTTCCATAGAGGACTTTGGAGTGTCTTCTACAATACATTGGTCTTACTGACTAGCAATAACGCAATATAGGTGCCCAGACAAAAAAAACACAGACATGACAGGAAAGGCTTGTTTTGTGAGTCTAACTCACCAAGTAGGCTTCTTTAATGGAAACACACACTAGTGAGTGAGTGATTCATCCACTGGAGACATTGGTCAACTCCTCCTGCAGCTGGTTGATTAGGTACTCCCCAAAGCCCCCCGAGCGGTCAATGGTGCAGCCCACTCTACGGGCATTGGTCAGGAGGTCTCCCAGCAGTTTGACGCGGGGCACCAGTGGCCCCAGGACGCGGCTCTTGACCACGCTGGCGGAGTGCGGGTCGCTGTGCTCCTTGGACAGCTGGCTGAGCTCCACCATCACAGCCATCTCCTCCTTCCACTGGCCCAGCATCAGCTCGAGGGCTGGGATCACTGCACACACCTCCTCACAGCCTGGTCTCTGGGGGAGAATGACAGCACACACACATACAGAGACGGCCATTAGAATGCACTGACTAAGTCGCTCTGCTAAATCAGGGTTTCCCCAAAGTCGGTCTTGGGGCCCCACCGGGTGCACGTTGTGTTTTTTGCCCAAGCACTACACAGCCGATTCAAATAATTAAAGCTTGATGATGAGTTGATTATTTGAATCAGCTGTGTAGTGTTAGGGGCAAACACCAAAACGTGCACCCAGGGGGGGCCCCAGGACCGACTTGTGCTAATAACCAAAATGTAGATGTTAGAACAGAAAAGCTCGCTTAATTGTCCCCCATACTGAAGGATAACTATATATTTTTACTTTATTCATTATTACACTACTTTAGTTTCTTAAAATCTGAAAACACTTGAATATATCTCTCCTACTTTAACTATGATCTTTATGAAAATGAATCCATCCATACTGTTTTATAAACAAAACAACGAAAAGCCTTTCAGACAACTTCTTTCCAAACTTCAACCAAAGTTGAAGAATTGGTTGCAGAATTGAATACAAATCGTAATAATATCAGAACTGATGAATAGACTTATTCAGGACACATCATTTGCCCTCACAGATCAATGGATAACAAGGTGTCCCAAATTGCTGATGATGGACCCCTTAGCGGTCCCACTTGGGATCGATTTGACATGACTCGTAAAACTGGAGGAGGCAGAAAGAGGACACGGCACTAAAGTGTCAACGCCACCCCGTACATCTGGAAACACAATTAATGCCTCGTCCTTCCGCCTGCACATTCATCTCCCCAATTTTCCGGAACTCAGGGGAAATGTACACCCTGACAGGCAATAGGCCTGAGCCCCAGGAAAATCTCCAGGGTTAGGGTTTAACCCCACACCCCTCTTGGCCTCAGACGTCCCTATTCTGTCCACTTACAACCCTTTATCCTTAGCACTAAGCATAGATTTCCACACAACCATTTAATGCAAAAGAATTACCTGACGCATAAAAAAAAGTCACGACAGGGCTTATGGAAACAGCAAATGTTGGTACAATTTTTTAATTATGCGAGAAATGGCGGTGGAAATGGCTTTATGCGCAAATATCGATATAATAAAGTAAATTTGGAGTCACATGATATGGGCCTACCACCACAACGTGGAAAAGCATGAGACGTTTATAGCCAGATTAAATAAATTATGATGAACTTCACATGGTGTGTAAATGCACTGTGATCATGCACATTTCCAATAGTCCAAATATTGAGGGTAAGCTATTATTTGAATGCTGGTGACCGGTGCTTGGCTGCCAATTATCAAATAAAATGATCTTGCCCTTATTCATATCTCATCATATAACTAACCCCCTGTCCACTATCAGTGAGGGATATCTTGTCTTGAGAGCATGTGTCAAAACCAGATTGTGCAAGTTTGCTATTCATCACAACAGTTTGTTGTGAAACCCATCGGTAAAGTTGAAATTGAGATGACCATCGAACTTATGTTTTTTATTCCGTACATGGGAACTTAACCCCAAAGGTAATTTATGTGCACTACTTCATCACGCACAGCCTTTTATCTGCCACAAGTCAGTTTGATGGAAACTCACATCTGGTGGGAAAATGCGCTTATTGTTTTTATGCAGATTTGAGAATATCCGCATGAAAATCTGTGGCCAATGGAATGGAAACCGAGCTGGTGTGCCAATTTATTTTGCCAGAAGGAAGACAGCATGCATGCATGACCCATGCCCTACTGCACTGCCTAAAGTTAGGAGGAACCCATCCCCTCTCCCCAGCAGTGGGCACACAGAATTAGAATGAGTAGAACAGGCATCCCCATTCAGGTCAACTATGCCATAATGGGTGGACTGGTGGTTCATTATATTTCTATGAGCGGGCAGCTCTACACTGTAAAACTTTTCCCTATAAATTGACAGCAATATACTAGCACCACAGTTGCCAGTTTAATACTGTAATTTTGCTTCACAGCAGTGATGCTGTAATATCGTTTACAGTACCATTTTTTTTACTGTAAAAATTATTACAGCATTCTTGCTGTAAATTTACAGCAAGGATGCTGTAATACAGTATGTCACATATTACAGCATCCATGTGGTAAATTTACAGCAGGGATGCTGTAATATGTTTTAGAGTAAGGAAAAATCATACTGTAAACTAAGTTACAGCATCACTGCTGTAAAGCAAAATTACAGTATTAAACTGGCAACTGTGGTGCCAGTATAATGCTGTAAATTTACAGGGAAATACCTACAGTAATATACAATTATTTTACAGTACTAAGCAGCATTGCAGGTTGTCTTTTGAAGACAGCTCCCTGAAATGTAATATTGTAAGAAAAACAATGTTTACAAATATATATATTTATTCAAATTCAAAACATGAATTTCACTTTAACCACAAAGAACAACATTTGAAAAGAGCAACATTACAACTCCAGATAGTAGGGGAGAGAAAGACAGAGATACAGTGATAAGAACATTGACAAATACTGGCCAATAATGTACTTCATCATATACAAACCAAGACATCAGAATAGGTCATTCTTGAAAATACAGGATTACTGTTTTTCGGAAAACAGTTGAACAGGGAGACATTTTTACAAAAAACTATAACAAGAACTGCTTGCCTGCCTATCTTTGAGAGAGAAATGAGAGAGAGAGATCGAGAGAGACAGGGGCTGAGAGAAGGATGGATAGAGAGGAGCGAGCAGGGCTAGACTGGAGCCAGAGAAACACGCTACTGCAAGCCAACACAGGCTCCAGGATGGCGCAAGCAGATCATTTGCTGACCCAAGCCGCACGGAAGGATTTCTGAGAGAATGAGAGATGCAAACAAATCTCGAATAAATCTCGGTGGCGTGCAGATTATCACCCCAATCTTTGAAACTCTGATCTTCCTTAGCTCTGATACGTCAACTAGAACAAACATAGAAATAGAAAGAATAGAAAGAGAGAGATTGCTATTACTATCACTACTACTATTACTATCACTACTACTACTACTATCATCACTACTACTACTACTACTATCACTACTACTACTACTATCACTACTACTACTACTCGCTGGGTAAAAAGGCAGATGACAACTGAAAAATAAAGTTTGTGTTCATCAGGTGTGTGTTTGTGTACATACATGTTGGAGTTTTTCCACTCAAACTCCTTCAGGTCTGCGAGAAAGTGTGTAACATGTGTCAATAGGCAATGGCTTCCTCTGAACGACCTTTCCGGTCTTGCGGGCCACTCCTGCTTTCGCTGTGCATTTGGTTCCTTCAGCGTTTATTCGAACCAGGAACCTGCACAACCCAACATAAACTATATTAAATCAGTTGAGGCATTGAATTAATAACAATTTGAAATATCATTGCAATGTAACTAACAAATGCTAAATGTAAGTGTTGGATCAATGACTGTTCAATGCTTACCTCTGTATTAGCTCCAAGGTTGCAGAGGCCGGCTCCTGGTGTTCTATGTTAAAAACATAGAAAATGCTGAAGAGCACAGAGAGGGCAGCAGCAAAGTTGGACTCACTGTCCAAAACACAGACCACTCTTCCCTCGATCGACACCATCCATTTTGGAGGAACCCAATAGAGTATTTCCTGAAATCACAAAAGGGTGTTAGTGTATACTTACTAGACATCTCCAGATAGCTACCAGAATAATATATATATATATATATATTCAACCTTAAATCACATAAATGTATTACCAAGCATGATCAGCCTTCGTGTGTCTGGCAAAGAAATATGCGCCTCGACATCAACCCGAGTTGCAGGGACCTAAAAATCACAAAACATACATATAAAAAATATTAAAATCATGTGTAATAGTACAGTATAAACACCATTAACCAGATAAACTTTCTAGGTCTAAAAACAGTATTCCTTACATCTGCCAAGAGGAGCAGAGATTCGTCCTTCTCTTTGAAGTGGGTCATCAACAAAAGAATGTAACCGTCGATTTCATTCAGCAGGCACAGGTTGTCTCAACTTGGTCCCTTGGCTTTTAAAAAAGTTGACAATTCTCTTACCCTTGTTCAGGAGAGCTCGAGTCAGGCAACTGTCAATCACGATGCCATTGAGGGTATTGACGTGGTCGCAGAGCCATAACTTGGTGAAAAAGGAAAGGCCACTGTTCCTGAGGCCACTGATGTTTGGAGGAGGACAAGTGTCCTATCCATTCTTCATTTTCTTTTCTTTTTTAAATAAGAAAAAAAACTATTAGGCTATGCTCCATACCAGCACAAGAGGACAAAAACAATTTACAGAAACATTTGTATATTTTTGTACTTTATATGTATTTTTGTCATTTCCGTCCCTTTTATTGCATATGCTTCGCTCTCAGCATAAACCATTTATTTTGAGGGCAAACAAACTAACTATTTACAGAACCTTTTTAACCTTTTGTGTTTACACTCTTAGAACAAGAGGTTTCCGAAAGGGTTCTTTGGCTGTCCGCATAGGAGAACCCTTTGAAGATCCCTTTTTGATTCCAGGTACATGTATAACCCTTTTTTGGTTCCAGGTAGAACCCCTTTGGGTACCATGTAGAACCATCTGTGGAAAGGGTTCTACATGGAACCAAAAGGGTTATACATGAACCTGGAATCAAAAAGGGATCTTCAAAGGGTTCTCCTATGGAGACAGCCAAATAACCATTATAGGTTCTAGATAGCACCTTTTTTCATAACAATTACATAAATGTTACATTTATCAAATCAAGAGCTCACCTCTTTGGTTGAAGAACTGAAGGAATTCGCGGCACTATATTGGCGTCAAATGATAATTTATATCCTCCGGCTGAACATATTCAAGGTCATTAATTTTCTCAATTAACATGCTCCAACAAAGAGATCACCATCTCGGTCAATTGGTGTTTAATTGCATCTTGAAGACCCTCCATGCCTACACTGGTTTAAGGAGAAGACAGAGTGATGCAGGGAAACAGAGAAACCTGACACTTTACAAACTGGTAGTGGGTAATAATTACTCAGACTATCTTCATTAACACACACATACAGTTGAAGTCGGAAGTTTACATACACCTTAACCAAATACATTTATACTCAGTTTTTCACAATTCCTGACATTTAATTCAAGTAAAAATTCCCTGTCTTAGGTCAGTTAGGATCACCACTTTATTTTAAGAATGTGAAACGTCAGAATAATAGAGAGAATAATTTATTTCAGCTTTAATTTCTTTCATCACATTCCCAGTGGGTCAGAAGTTTACATACACTCAATTAGTATTTTGTAGCATTGCCTTTAAATAGTTTAACTTGGGTCAAACGTTTTGTGCAGCCTTCCACAAGCTTCCCACAATAAGTTGGGTGAATTTTGGCCCATTCCTCCTGACAGAGCTGGTGTAACTGAGTCAGGTTTGTAGGCCTCCTTGCTGGCACACACTTTTACAGTTATGCCCACACATTTTCTATAGGATTGAGGTCAGGGCCTTGTGATGGCCACTCCAATACCTTGACTTTGTTGTCCTTGAGCCATTTTGCCACAACTTTGGAAGTATGCTTGGGGTCACTGTCCATTTGGAAGACCCATGTGTGACCAAGCTTTAGCTTCCTGACTGATGTCTTGAGATGTTGCTTCAATATATCCACATAATAGATTGCATCATGAGGAAGGGAAATTGTGAAGTGCCAATGTCCCTCCTGCAGCAAAACACCCCCAAAACATGATGCTGCCACCCCCGTGCTTCATGGTTGGGATGGTGTTCTTTGGCTTGCAAGCATCCCCCTTTTTCCTCCAAACATAACGATGGTCATTATGACAAAACAGTTATATTTTTGTTTCATCAGACCAGAGGACATTTCTACAAAAAGTACAATCTTTGTCCCCATGTGCAGTTGCAAACCATAGTCTGCCTTTTTTATGGCGGTTTTGGAGCAGTGACTTCTTCCTTGCTGAGCGGCCTTTCAGGTTGTGTCGATATAGGACTCGTTTTACTGTGGATATAGATACTTTTGTACCCGTTTCCGCCAGCATCTTCACAAGGTCCTTTGCTGTTCTGGGATTGATTTGCACTTTTCGCACCAAAGTATGTTCATCTCTAGGAGACAGAATGCGTCTCCTTCCTGAGCGGTATGACGGCTACGTGGTCCCATGGTGTTTATACTTGCGTACTATTGTTTGTACAGATGAACGCGGTACCTTCAGGCATTTGGAAATTTCTCCCAAGGATGAACCAGACTTGTGGAGGTCTACAATTTTTTTTCTGAGGTCTTGGCTGATTTCTTTTGATTTGCCCATGATGCCAAGCAAAGAGGCACTGAGTTTGAAGGCAGGCCCTGAAATACATCCACAGGTACTCCTCCAATTGACTCAAATGATGTCAATTAGCCTATCAGAAGCTTCTAAAGCACTAACATAATTTTCTGGAATTTTCCAAGCGTTTTAAAGGCACAGTCAACTTAGTGTATGTAAACTTCTGACCCACTGGAATTGTAATACAGTGAATTATAAGTGAAATAATCTGTCTGTAAACAATTGTTGGAAAAATGACTTGTGTCATGCACAAAGTAGATGCCCTAACCGACTTGCCAAAACTATAGTTTGTTAACAAGAAATTTGTGGAGTGGTTGAAAAAACAGTTAATGACTCCAACCTAAATTTATGTAAACTTCTGACTTCGACTGTGATTAATCAGAGAATCTTGTATAAAATTAACCCTGAGCTCGACCAGTGACAGACTGATACACCCCAACAATTAAATGGACCTGTGATTCTGTGACCAGAATCAGTGAGATCTTTCCAAATGTGTATCTGTCATCATTTTCTCCCATTACAACAAGGCCTTTAGTGTATATTTTTGCTTTGTATACAATTTTAGACCTCTGCAGTGCTTTGCTTTGTGAACCCTTTTGACTGTCCAGCTCCCTGAATGGCGTTGTTATATAATTGCTCCTCAAATTAATTAATGACACCAACAACTTCAATGCTATGTGGAAACAATTGGCCGCTGCATAAGTAATATTGGAGTGGCTCTCAGACAAGTTTTCTGGCACACACCTTGAAGTAGGAGTGCTTGCTCTCAAACCTCAGTGTCCACAAACGAATGAGTCGCCCAAATTGCAGGATGAGGTCAGGGTAGTGGAACAAGTAGTGATGCTTCGGTGCAAGACCCCACAAGCAAAACTGTAGTTCACAACATTTCTACGTTTTTTTTGCATGAGTAATGAATGCTTTAATATTTAGGAAACAGAAATTGCAGGATTTACACCTATACATTCCCAATAAAGCTACTTCCAGCTACGAGCCATCCTGCAATATGAAAATTACACTACCCCCCAGCCACCAAATGGCATTCACACACCAAGAGCTATCAAGCTATATGTTACTATGCAACTCATGCCAACCACACAATCTAAACAAAATAATTATACACTACAAGGCTAAATAAAATATCAGTCTGTGCCTGATGTTTCAGATATCATTAATTTAACGTTGCCTAATTAATGGTTGGATAGGATCACTTCTGAAAGATTAGCAAAAGCACAAGGAAAATTCAACTCAAGCGGAAAAAGCCACAACCATCGTCCTGAATAATGCTAGCAAGCTAACCACACAATCTGAAGAAAACGAAAATAAAAGAAAACTTTAATATCCTGCAGGGTAAAATATCAGTCTGTGCCTGTTGTTGCTGAATTTATGAATATAATGGACTAATAAGGATAACAAAAGCATAGGGGGAATATTCCACTACACTTTTGCTAAATCACATGCACCCCGAGACTGAATAGAGCTAACATTAACCAGAGATATTTAGAGAAAGGTGTCCAATGGAGTTCGCCATCTCAGAGCTATAGCTAACGTTAGCAAGCACCATTCCCCTTTCATCTGAGAGCTTTCATTCCTCTCATTCCAACTGCAGAATCACCCAAAGAGTATACATCCCAAGGCAAAATGTCAGTCCGTGCCTGTTGACAAACTAAAGGTGTATTCGACATAGCTAAACTCTCGCTCCCTCCCTAGACGAACTGTATTTCTGTCTGGTGAAGCCTATGACCACTTCGCCACTAATAATACCATAGCGTTAGCACCATGTCATGCACCCACGGGTTAAGCAGCCTATCCAAAGAAACACACATATGGATTTCTGCACGTTGTTAACACTAAAATGATTTGCTCTATAGCTACAATATCACTGATTATTTTACCAGCAAGAAAGATCAACGCAACAGACCGACATGTCAACTTGGCTATATTGTTAGCTGACACAATCCAAACAAGTTAACGTTAACGAGATAGTTAGTAGCTTAGTTAAGAAAACCTGCAGGTATATAGAACAGTCATGGCCAAAAGTTTTGAGAATGACACAAATATTAATTTCCACAAAGTTTGCTGCTTCAGTGTCTTTAGATATTATTGTCAATTGTTACTATGGAATACTGAAGTATAATTACAAGCATTTCATAAGTGTCAAAGGCTTTTAATGACAATTACATGAAGTTGATGCAAAGAGTCAATATTTGCAGTGTTGACCCTTCTTTTTCAAGACCTCTGCAATCTGCCCTGGCACGCTGTCAATTAACTTCTGGGCCACATCCTGACTGATGGCAGCCCATTCCTGCATAATCAATGCTTGTCAGAATTTGTGGGTTTTTCTTTGTCCACCCGCCTCTTGAGGATTGACCACAAGTTCTCAATGGGATTAAGGTCTGGGGAGTTTCCTGGCCATCGACCCAAAATATCGATGTTTTGTTTCCCGAGCCACTTAGTTATCACTTTTGCCTTATGGCAAGGTGCTCCATCATGCTGGAAAAGGCATTGTTCGTCACCAAACTGTTCCTGGATGGTTGGGAGAAGTTGCTCTCGGAGGATGTGTTGGTACCATTCTTTATTCATGGATGTGTTCTTAGGCAAAATTGTGAGTGAGTCCACTCCCTTGGCTGAGAAGCAACCCCACACATGAATGCTCAGGATGCTTTACTGTTGGCATGACACAGGACTGATGGTAGCGCTCACCTTGTCTTCTCCGGACATGCTTTTTTCCGGATGCCCCAAACAATTGGAAAGGGGATTCATCAGAGAAAATGACTTTACCCCAGTCCTCAGCAGTCCAATCCCTGTACCTTTTGCAGAATATCAGTCTGTCCCTGATGTTTTTCCTGGAGAGAAGTGGCTTCTTTGCTGCCCTTCTTGACACCAGACCATCCTCCAAAAGTCTTCACCTCACTGTGCGTGCAGATGCACTCACACCTGCCTGCGCAAGCTCTGTACTGGTGGTGCCCCGATCCCACAGCTGAATCAACTTTAGGAGACGGTCCTGGCGCTTGCTGGACTTTCTTGGGCGCCCTGAAGCCTTCTTCACAACAATTGAACCGCTCTCCTTGAAGTTCTTGATGATCCGATAAATGGTTGATTTAGGTGCAAACTTACTGGCAGCAATATCCTTGCCTATGAAGCCCTTTTTGTGCAATGCAATGACGGCAATTGTTTCCTTGCAGGTAACCATGGTTGACAGAGGAAGAACAATGATTCCAAGCACCACCCTCCTTTTGAAGCTTCCAGTCTGTTATTCAAACTCAATCAGCATGACAGTGATCTCCAGCTTTGTCCTCGTCAACTCACACCTGTGTTAACGAGAGAATCACTGACATGATGTCAGCTGGTCCTTTTGTTGCAGGGCTGAAATGCAGTGGAAATGTTTTTGGGGGATTCAGTTCATTTGCATGGCAAAGAGGGACTTTGCAATTAATCTGATCACTCTTCATAACATTCTGGAGTATATGCAAATTGCCATCATACAAACTGAGGCAGCTGTAACGGCTTTCGTTGGTGGAAGGAGAGGACCAAAATGCAGCGTGGTACGTATCCATAATATCTTTTAATTGAGAATGAATACAAAATACAAAAAAAGAATACAAAAAAAGAACAAGAGAATAAATGAAAACTGACAGTCCCGTATGGTGCAAACACTGAAACGGAAAATAACTACCCACAACCCATAGTGGGAAAACAGGCTACCTAAGTATGATTCTCAATCAGAGACAACAATCCACACCTGCCTCTGATTGAGAACCATACTAGGCCAAACACATAGAAATATAACGTACAGAACAAAACAGAAAAACAACAGAATGCCCACCCCAACTCACGCCCTGACCAAACTAAAATAAAGACATAAAAAAGGAACTAAGGTCAGAACGTGACAGCAGCAGACTTTGACAAATATTAATTTTCACATTCTCAAAACTTTTGGCTGTATATGGAATTAGTACATACCTAGCAGCTGCTCAAAAATATTTAGGCGACTTTTCCACGAAAATACAAAATAAAATAGCTCAAGTAGAACAGAAAGCTCATTTTCTCATGAGTCTTCCCTTACAGACCGTTTGGCGCGGAGCATCGCATTAGTGGAAATCAAGTCTGTTCTCAGGGCAGGCCTGGTTGTAGATAGGTTCGAGTCGCGTCCAGGACATTGTTAGCATTTTAGCTTTCCTAACCTTCACCTAATTATCATAACATGCTGCGTTAATTCTCGTAACCTGCTAAGAAAAGTAACTTATGCTAGTCAAAACCGGCAGACCTGCCCTGAGAACAGTCTTGGTTTCAAATATGAGATACAGCTCTCTTTCTCTCACACACACCACAGACAGTTTGGCACTGCCAACTACAGCAGTGTTCAGGTACTACTGTAAAGAAATACAGTAAGTTAGAGTAATTTTTACAGGAGGCTTACAATTAATAACAGTATTTTCAGCATTTTACCCATAATGTAATACAATCTACAGCATTAATGCTGTAAAACACATTTAAGGTATTTTACTGTGCATTCTACAGTGTATTACTGTTGAAATTACAGAAAAGTCTTACAGTGTACCTGTATGTCTTTATTACAGTACTGTCCCCCTCTGTCTGACAGGTAGTCCAGCATGGCCTCAGCCTGCGCCTGTTCCTGCTCAGAGTGCTCATGGAAGAACTCTGCCACTCTTGGCAAGGCAATGTCATCCTACTCAAACATCTTGGCCTGGAAGAGTGAATCATAGAGTAACTCCAGTGAGAATGATCCATTTACAAGTGGGTTATTGACATATATTGCTGTATTGGATGGCATACAGTTTAATTCATATTGTGACTAACTTTAAGCTACTTGGTACATTTCATCAACTCAAAGGCCTGTGCAAATATGACTAAGTATGGAAATGGAAATAAATGATAAGATGAAGGCTTGTAAGATTCATTGCTTGTACACATTAGTTATGCAATGTTGTGGATTGACAGTCACGATGAGCTCTAAATTAAGCAAAAAGGCACGCATTCAGGGCTCGAACCACTCAGTTTATAATTAAGCAATAAGGCCCGAGGAGATGTGGTATATGGCCAATATACCACGGCTAAAGGCTGTTCTCAGGCACGACGCAACGCTAAGTGGTAGTTCTTAGGCACGGCGCAACACGAAGTGGTATGTTGGCCATATATCACAAACCCCCGAGGTGCCTTACTGCTATTATAAACTGGTTACCAACATAATTAGAGCAGTAAAAATAAATGTTTTGTCATACCTGTGGTATGCTGTCAGCCAATCAGCATTCAGGGCTCGAACCACCTAACATAGTTCATAATGTAGACCACACATGCTCGTGCCTTATTGCTTAAATATATGACAGAGGGTTGAAAACCTTTCAGTGATTCAGGCCATAAATTATTTTATAAAAAATGCATGCAATTTCAAATAGTATTTATAAACATCCAATTTTCCCATAGAACATTTTGTAAACAAGTAACTTGCACTTATAGCCTTTTGCTGGATGGTTAGGTCGCCCTTACCAGTGCATCAAGTCTGTAAGCAACCTCCATAAGCATTGTAGATACTCCGCACAAACTCTCCTCAACGACCGCCGGGAGGTTCTGCTTCACCCTGCTCCCGACAAATGGTCGGTGAATTTTACAGATAGGCAGGTTGGTCTTTAATCTCTTGACACTTGGTTCAGCCATGTTTAAAAATTCCCGAAGGTGGTTAGATTGTAACAACCGTTATTGCACAACTGATGAAGTCTAAAGTAGGCTAGTTCACAACTGACCTCGATTGAACGACACTATCTCCTTCCCATACCTTCACATAAACTTGTGATAATATTTATCCTTTAATACTGTAACGATCGTCGTTGGGAGAAAGAGAGGAGGACCAAGGTGCAGCGTGGTAAGTATTCATTATGCCTTTTAATGAAAACGAATACTCGAACAAAACTAATGATAAACGAGAATGAAATGAAACAGTCCTGTCTGGTGACAAAGACAGAAAATAAACACCCACGAAACACAGGTGGAAAAGGCTACCTAAGTATGATTCTCAATCGGAGACAACTAACGACACCTGCCTCTGATTGAGAATCATACCAGGCCAAACGCAAAAACCAACATAGAAAAACGAACATAGATAACCCACCCAACTCACGCCCTGACCATACAAAAACAACGAAATAACAAAAGAACTAAGGTCAGAACGTGACAAATACTAAATGAATATCCTAATATAAACAACTACATACACTATACGTGTTGTTTGCAGTCTTTGGTTGCGAGAGTGTAGGATAATTTAGAAATTGAGAAATCGTTTCCAGTTCAGATCCTAAATGAGAGTGAAGTGCGACGTCAATTACAAATAGTAAAATTAAACAACGATTAGTGAAAATTGTGTAATTAAAAAGTGAGCATGAACAGTGGCTAATGCATGCGAATTATGCTGGGATGGGATGTTGCGCGTCAAGGGGATGTTGCACGTAAGTTTGGTTAGTCAAAATAAAATAAAATAGAATCACTTTATTTTTGAAAGCAGGGTATTTGCTTGAATAAGCACAGTTCTTGTATATTTTAAGTGCTGAATATAACATCTGCTTCCAACTCCCACTCTCAAACACGTAGATCCCCTGAACGCAGCTCACTTTCCAGCCCAAACTCTCAAACACATAGATCCCCTGAACGCAGCTCACGCTCCAGATCCCAATCACCTGAATTCTGATCACCTGTTCACACACCTGTATGTCATTATCACACACTATTTAGTTAAGTTTTTGCACCCTATCATTGTGATGTATTGTTTGTTTTGTGACACACTGCCATTCGGAGCTCTGGGTTTCCCCCTAATTTGCACCTCCCGTGTATGATCGTTTTTGCCTGCCTCACTAACGACGCCTTTTGCCTGTACTTTAGCCTATCGGATTTTCTGTTATCAATTTATTACCTGATCTCTCGGATGAAGTTTACTAGCCTTTTCCCTGCCTGTACTGTTGGCTTTTTGGACCCTCTGTGTATGACCTGCCTGCCCCTGGACCCAGCTATCTGCCTCCTCCTTTGGCCCAATACAATAAACACCTGCTGCGCCCTGCGCTTGAATCCAGCTCTCTGTCTCCCATCGTGTTCATTACACTGTATTGTTCCTGGCTTTTAGAACAATGGCATAAGCATCCCATAATCAGCCAGACATGTCAGGAACACTTTTAGACCAACAGGGCAGAATTGGACTTCCGCATAGGTCAGTGGTCCCTACCCCCTGGACACTGGCCAAATTGTAATTTTATCACCATTCTGAACAGGATGCTATCATGTGAACTCAGGAAAACATTTTTTTTCCCTTTTTCAGGACCCTGTCTTTCAAAGATAATTTGTAAAAATCCAAATAACTTCACAGATCTTCATTGTAAAGGGTTTATACACTGTTTCCATGCTTGTTCAATGAATCCATAAACAATTAATGAACATGCACCTGTGGAATGATCGTTAAGACACTAACAGCTTACAGACAGTAGGCAATTAAGGTCACAGTTATGAAAACTTAGGACACTAAAGAGGTATTTCTACTGACTCTGAAAAACACCGAAAGAAAGATGCCCAGGGTCCCAGCTCATCTGCCTGAACGTGCCTAACATGCTGACCAGACCGGACACGTCGCGTGCGCGAGCCTCGCAAAATAAATTTAGAAATCCATGTTATTCAATTATTGCACCCACACTGCTCGGGCGCGCCAACGAGCATCTGCGACGCCAAGGGCTAAAATAGAACTCATTCCTATTTCTGACGCAGATCGCGCTGCAAGACCTGCCTCTCCCATCTCCTTATTGGTTTATAGAAGCAGGTACCCATGTGCCATCTCCTTATTGGTTATACCCACGTGGGTGATTGAAAGACTAACTGTTTTGCCGGTAGTTGTGATAATACAATGAAAGTTTAGATGCGATCACCATATAAGTTAATCGATGAAAAATCCTGGAAGGAGGAGAGATGACTAGAAACGATTCGGTTGGCCGTTTTATGTGTGGACTAATTGTCGGAGTAGAGGTCCTTGTGCATTTCAGGTAAAATAACAACTCAATGTTTATATCCCAGGACAAATTAGCTAGCAACAGCAAGCTAGCTAAATAGGACAAATTAACGTTAGCTAGCAAGTGCAAGCTAACTAGCTAAATTGCCATACATGTTTAATGCTTTTCGACCTGTACCCAAATTAATGTCATTGGTTCAGAGTTTGTTTTGATATTTTAACCTGCGTGTCGTGATCGCGTTTGGTGTGGGGGGGCAAAATCAATTTATGCACGATAGCGCATGATGGCGCACGCGCGCCACCGGTTTGTGTTCCGTGTTAGGCATACTGCAAGGAGTTATGTGGAAGGCAGATGTGGCCAGGGCAATAAATTGCAATGTCCATACTGTGAGACGCCTAAGACAAAGCTACAGGGAGACAGGACGGACAGCTGATCGTCCTCGCAGTGGCAGACCACATGTAACAACACCTGCACAGGATCGGTACATCCGAACATCACACCAGCGGGACAGGTACTGCCCGAGTTACACCAGGAACGCACAATCCCTCCATCAGTGCTCAGACTGTCTGCAATAGGCTGAGAGAGGCTGGACTGAGTGCTTGTAGGCCTGTTGTAAGGCAGGTCCTCACCAGACATCATTGGCAACAACGTCACCTATGGGCACAAACCCACTGTTGCTGGACCATACAGGACTGGCAAAAAGTGCTCTTCACTGACGAGTGTGGAGGGTGGTGTGTCACAGCATCATCGGACTGAGCTTGTTGTCATTGCAGGCAATCTCAACGCTGTGCGTTACAGGGAAGACATCCTCCTCCCTCATGTGGTACCCTTCCTGCAGGCTCATCCTGACATGACCCTCCAGCATGACAATACCACCAGCCATACTGCTCGTTCTGTGCGTGATTTCCTGCAAGACAGGAATGTCAGTGTTCTGCCATGGCCAGCAAAGAGCCCGGATCTCAATCCCATTGAGCACATCTGGGACCTGTTTGATCGGAAGGTGAGGGCTAGGGCCATTCCCCCCAGAAATGTCTGGGAACTTGCAGGTGCCTTAGTGGAAGAGTGGGGTAACCTCTCACAGCAAGAACTGGCAAATCTGGTGCAGTCCATGAGGAGGAGATGCACTGCAGTACTTTATGCAGCTGGTGGCCACACCAGATACTGACTGTTATTTTTGATTTTGACCCCCCCTTTGTTCAGGGACACATTATTCAATCTCTGTTAGTCACATGTCTGTGGAACTTGTTCAGTTTATGTCTCAGTTATTGAATCTTGTTATGTTCATACAAATATTTACACATGTTAAGTTTGCTGAAAATAAACGCAGTTGACAGTGAGAGGACATTTCTTATTTTGCTGAGTTTATGTTGATCCACAAGTAGTGTCAGTGACTGCATTCGTATCTTCTGGTGTTAGAGACTATTTTCTATCTTGGACCTCCCCTGCCCCGCCCCACTCCTCTCTAACACCCCTCACTCTCCTCTCCTTCGATCTTCTCTCCCTTTCTCAATTTCAATTTAAGGGTCTTTATTAGCATGGGAAACATATGTTTACATTTCCAAACCAAGTGAAATAGATAATAAGCAAAAGTGAAATAAACAATATATTTTTTTACAGTAAACATAACACCCACAAACGTTCCAAAGAATAAAGTCATGTCAAATGTCATATTATGTTTAAATAGTTTAAGTACAAAAGGGAAAATAAATAAACATAAATATGGGTTGTATTTACAATGGTGTTTGTTCTTCACTGGTTGCTCTTGTGGCAATAGGTCACAAATCCTGCTGCTGTGATAGCACACTGTGCAATAGTTTTGGGAGTTGATCAAAATTGGGTTTATTTTCTGATTATTTGTGGGTCTGTGTAATCTCACTGAAATATTTGTCTATAATATGGTTATACATTTGTCAGGTTAGGAAGTGCAGCTCACTTTCCACCTCATTTTGTGGGCAGTGTGCACATAGCCTGTCTTCTCTTGAGAGCCAGGTCTGCCTACTGCGGCCTTTCTCAATAGCAAGGCTATGCTAACTGAGACTGTACATAGTCAAAGCTTTCCTTAATATTGGGTCAGTCACAGTGTTCAGGTATTCAAGCTTAGTGGTTAGAGCATTGGACTAGTAACCGAAAGGTTGCAAGTTCAAATCCCTGAGCTGACAAGGTACAAATCTGTCATTCTGCCCCTGAACAGACAGTTAACCCACTGTTCCTAGGCTGTCATTGTAAAATAAGAATTTGTTCTTAACTGACTTGCCTAGTTAAATAAAGAAAAAAGAAAAATAATTATGCCTCTGTGTACTCTCTGTTTAGGGCCAAATAGCATTATAATTTGCTGTTTTTTTTGTTAATTCTTTCAATGTGTCAAGTAATTAGGGCTCATAATTGGCACAGCGGTCTAAGGCACTGCATCTCAGTGCAAGAGGCGTCACTACAGTCCATGGTTTGAATCCAGGCTGTATCACATCTGGCTGTGATTCGGAGTCCAATAGGGTGGTGCACAGTTGGTCCAGTGTCGCCGGGGTAGGCCGTCATTGATAAATAATAATTTGTTCTTAACTGACTTGTCTAGTTAAATTAAAGTGTATCTTTTTGTTTTCTCATGATTTGGTTGGGTCTAATTGTGTTGCTATCCTGGTGCTCTGTGGGGTCTTGTTTGTGTTTGTGAACAAAGCCCCAGGACCAGCTTGCTTAGGGGACTCTTCTCCAGGTTCATCTCTCTGTAGGTGATGGCTTTGTTATGGCATATTTGGGAATCGTTTCCTTTTAGGCGGTTTAAGAATTTTACTGCTCTTTTCTGGATTTTGATAATTAGTGGATATCGGCCTAATTCTGTTCTGCATGCATTATTTTGTGTTTTACGTTGTACAAGGAGGATGTACACAGAGGATGTACACGGAGGATGTAAACAGAAGTTGTACACGGAGGATGTACCCTTTCTTTCTTCTCCTCTCTGACTACCCCTTCTCTCCCCTCCCCCTCTTCTCCTTCCCCTCCCCCCTCTTCTCCTCCCCCCTCTCGTGTTTCAGCAGGGCCCCGTGCCACCGCTGCCTCTCGGGGCCAGATGAGTGACACGTGGGGCTGGCCGCTCCTCAGGGGCCTGCTCGGCCAGTAGGGAAGAAAGAAATGGCACTATGGAATTAGATCTTCTTTTGTTTGCTCAAACAGTTGGTCGGTTGTCAAGGAGGGCGGTCACGTGTGTTAGCGAGCAGAGGATCACAGGTTCGAGCCCGATATGGATACAGGG
>NC_052314.1:12460429-12462929 GCF_016432855.1 Salvelinus namaycush
CTCCTGTCTCTCCATCAAGATCCTGTACTACCTTGTCGGTCCATCTACGCTGGACCGGTTCAGCTGCTTCCTGCAGTGCCTTGATAGACTCTGGGGCTGAGGGTTGTTTTATGGACGAAGCATGGGCTCGGAAACATGACATTCCTCTCAGACAGTTAGGGAAGCCCACGCCCATGTTCGCCTTAGATGGTAGTCTTCTCCCCAGTATCAGATGTGAGACACTACCTTTAACCCTCACAGTATCTGGTAACCACAGTGAGACCATTTCCTTTTTGATTTTTCGTTCACCTTTTACACCTGTTGTTTTGGGTCATCCCTGGCTAGTATGTCATAATCCTTCTATTGATTGGTCTAGTAATTCTATCCTATCCTGGAACGTTTCTTGTCATGTGAAGTGTTTAATGTCTGCTATCCCTCCTGTGTCTTCTGTCCCCTCTACTCAGGAGGAACCTGGTGATTTGACAGGAGTGCCGGAGGAATATCATGATCTGCGCACGGTCTTCAGTCGGTCCAGAGCCAGCTCCCTTCCTCCTCACCGGTCGTATGATTGTTGTATTGATCTCCTTCCGGGGACCACTCCCCCTCGGGGTAGACTATACTCTCTGTCGGCTCCCGAACGTAAGGCTCTCGAGGATTATCTGTCTGTTTCTCTCAACGCCGGTACCGTGGTGCCTTCTTCCTCTCCCGCCGGAGCGGGATTTTTCTTTGTTAAGAAGAAGGACGGTACTCTGCGCCCCTGCGTGGATTATCGAGGGCTGAATGACATAACGGTTAAGAATCGTTATCCGCTTCCCCTTATGTCGTCAGCCTTCGAGATTTTGCAGGGAGCCAGGTTCTTTACTAAGTTGGACCTTCGTAACGCTTACCATCTCGTACGCATCAGAGAGGGGGACGAGTGGAAAACGGCGTTTAACACTCCGTTAGGGCATTTTGAATACCGGGTTCTGCCGTTCGGTCTCGCTAATGCTCCAGCTGTCTTTCAGGCATTAGTTAATGATGTACTGAGAGACATGCTGAACATTTTTGTTTTCGTTTACCTTGACGATATCCTGATTTTTTCACCGTCACTCGAGATTCATGTTCAGCACGTTCGACGTGTACTCCAGCGCCTTTTAGAGAATTGTCTCTACGTGAAGGCTGAGAAGTGCGCCTTTCATGTCTCCTCTGTCACATTTCTCGGTTCTGTTATTTCCGCTGAAGGCATTCAGATGGATCCCGCTAAGGTCCAGGCTGTCAGCGATTGGCCCGTTCCTAAGTCACGTGTCGAGTTGCAGCGCTTTCTCGGTTTCGCTAATTTCTATCGGCGTTTCATTCGTAATTTCGGTCAAGTGGCTGCCCCTCTCACAGCTCTGACTTCTGTCAAGACTTGCTTTAAGTGGTCCGGTTCCGCCCAGGGAGCTTTTGATCTCCTCAAGAAGCGTTTTACATCCGCCCCTATCCTTGTTACTCCTGACGTCACTAAACAATTCATTGTCGAGGTTGACGCTTCAGAGGTGGGCGTGGGAGCCATTCTGTCTCAGCGCTCCCAGTCTGATGATAAGGTCCATCCTTGCGCTTACTTTTCTCATCGCCTGTCGCCATCGGAACGCAACTATGATGTGGGTAACCGCGAACTGCTCGCCATCCGCTTAGCCATAGGCGAATGGCGACAGTGGTTGGAGGGGTCGACCGTTCCTTTTGTCGTTTGGACTGACCATAAGAACCTTGAGTACATCCGTTCTGCCAAACGACTTAATGCACGTCAGGCTCGTTGGGCGTTGTTTTTCGCTCGTTTCGAGTTCGTGATTTCCTATCGTCCGGGAAATAAGAACACCAAGCCTGATGCCTTATCCCGTCTCTTTAGTTCTTCTGTGGCTTCTACCGACCCCGAGGGGATTCTCCCTGAGGGGCGTGTTGTCGGGTTGACTGTCTGGGGAATTGAGAGACAGGTAAAGCAAGCACTCACTCACACTGCGTCGCCGCGCGCTTGTCCTAGTAACCTTCTGTTCGTTCCTGTCTCTACTCGTCTGGCTGTTCTTCAGTGGGCTCACTCTGCCAAGTTAGCTGGCCACCCCGGCGTTCGGGGTACGCTTGCTTCTATTCGCCAGCGGTTTTGGTGGCCTACTCAGGAGCGGGACACGCGCCGTTTCGTGGCTGCTTGCTCGGACTGCGCGCAGACTAAGTCAGGTAACTCTCCTCCTGCCGGTCGTCTCAGACCGCTTCCCATTCCTTCTCGACCATGGTCTCACATCGCCTTAGACTTTATTACCGGTCTGCCTTCGTCTGCGGGGAAGACTGTTATTCTTACGGTTATCGATAGGTTCTCTAAGGCGGCACATTTCATTCCCCTCGCTAAGCTTCCTTCCGCTAAGGAGACGGCACAAATCATCATTGAGAATGTGTTCAGAATTCATGGCCTCCCGTTAGACGCCGTTTCAGACAGAGGTCCGCAATTCACGTCACAGTTTTGGAGGGAGTTCTGTCGTTTGATTGGTGCTTCCGTCAGTCTCTCTTCCGGGTT
>NC_052314.1:12467929-12536516 GCF_016432855.1 Salvelinus namaycush
GTACAGTAAAGTAGAGCAGAGTACAGTAAAGTAGAGCAGAGTACAGTACGCTGTCACACCCTGGCCTTAGTTATCTTTGTTTTCATTATTATTTTAGTTAGGTCAGGGTGTGACATGGTGAAGTATGTGTTTTTGTATTGTCTAGGGTGTTGTATGGTTTAGAGGGTTAAGGAGAGTAGATGGTTTAGTGTTGTGTGTAGGTGTCTAGGAAAGTCTATGGTTGCCTGAATGGGTTCTCAATTAGAGACAGCTGGTTATTGTTGTCTCTGATTGGGAGCCATATTTAAGGCAGCCATAGGCTTGAGCTGTTGTGGGTAATTGTCTATGTCAGTGTGTAATGGTCAGTGTCAGCACCATTTTGTTTATATAGCTTCACGGTCGTCAGTTTGTTATTTTGTTAGTTTGTGTATAGTTGTTCGTTTCGTGTTTCTTTTCTCTCTTCTAATAAAGGAAGATGTATTTTGCACACGCTGCGCCTTGGTCCAATCTCTCACCCAAAGACGATCGTGACAGAATTACCCACCAATCTAGGACCAAGCGGCGTGTCAAGCGGCAACAGGACCCACCTACACAGGATTCATGGACATGGGAGGAGATATTGGATGGAAAGGGACCTTGGGCACAACCGGGAGAATATCGCCTCCCTCGTGAAGAGCTGGAGGCAGCTAAAGCCGAGAGGAGGCGATATGAGGAGGCAGCACGGAAGCAAGGCTGGAAGCCCGTGAGTACAACCCAAAAATTTCTTGGGGGGGGCCTTAAAGGGAGTGTGGCGAAGTCAGGTAGGAGACCTGCGCCTACTCCCTGTACTTACCGTGGAGAGCGAGAGTACGGGCAGACACCGTGTTACGCAGTAGAGCGCATGGTGTCTCCTGTACGCGTGCATAGCCCGGTTCGGTACATTCCAGCTCCACGTATCGGCCGGGCTAGATTGAGCGTTGAGCGGGATGTCATGAAGCCGGTCCAACGCATCTGGTCACCAGTGCGTCTCCTCGGGCCGGCTTACATGGCACCAGCCTTACGCATGGTGTCCCCGGTTCGCCTACATAGCCCGGTGCGGGTTATTCCACCTCCCCGCACTGGTCGGGCGACGGGGAGCATACAACCAGGTAAGGTTGGGCAGGCTCAGTGCTCAAGGGAGCCAGTACGCCTGCACGGTCCGGTATTTCCGGCGCCACCTCCCCGCCCCAACCCAGTACCACCAGTGCCTCCTCCACGCACTAGCCCTATGGTGCGTGTCTCCAGCCCTTTACCACCAGTGCCTAAACCACGCACCAAGCCTCCTGTGTGTCCCCAGAGTCCTGTGCGTCCTGTTGCTGCTCCCCGCACTAGCCCTGAGATGCGTGTCCCCAGTCCGGTACCACCAGTTCCGGCACCACGCACTAGGCCTAATGTGCGCTCCCAGGGTCCAGTATGCCCTGTTCCTTCTCCCCGCACTAGCCTGAAGGTGCGTGTCCTTAGCCCGGTGCCTCCAGTTCCGCCACCACGCACCAGGCCTACAATGCGTCTCATCCGGCCAGAGCCATCCGTCTCCCCAGCGCCATCTGAGCCATCCGTCTCCCCAGCACCATCTGAGCCATCCGTCTCCCCAGCGCCATCTGAGCCATCCGTCTCCCCAGCGCCATCTGAGCCATCCGTCTCCCCAGCGCCATCTGAGCCATCCGTCTCCCCAGCGCCGTCTGAGCCATCCGTCTCCCCAGCGCCGTCTGAGCCATCCGTCTCCCCAGCGCCGTCTGAGCCATCCGTCTGCCCAGTGCCGTCTGAGCCATCCGTCTGTCCCGAGCCGCTAGAGCCATTCGTCAGTCAGGATCTGCCAGAGCCGCCAACCAGACAGGATCTGCCAGAGCCGCCAACCAGACAGGATCTGCCAGAGCCGCCAACCAGACAGGATCTGCCAGAGCCGCCAACCAGACAGGATCTGCCAGAGCCGCCAACCAGACAGGATCTGCCAGAGCCGCCAGCCAGACAGGATCTGCCAGAGCCGCCAACCAGACAGGATCTGCCAGAACCGTCAGCCAGCCATGAGCGTCCAGAGCCGTCAGCCAGCCATGAGCGTCCAGAGTTGAGTGTAGGTGTCTAGGAAAGTCTATGGTTGCCTGAATGGGTTCTCAATTAGAGACAGCTGGTTATTGTTGTCTCTGATTGGGAGCCATATTTAAGGCAGCCATAGGCTTTAGCTGTTGTGGGTAATTGTCTATGTCAGTGTGTAATGGTCAGTGTCAGCACCATTTTGTTTATATAGCTTCACGGTCGTCAGTTTGTTATTTTGTTAGTTTGTGTATAGTTGTTTGTTTCGTGTTTCTTTTCTCTCTTCTAATAAAGGAAGATGTATTTTGCACACGCTGCGCCTTGGTCCAATCTCTCACCCAAAGACGATCGTGACATACGCAGAGTAGAGCAGAGTGGACTGGGAGGTAGAGGTGTAAGTGTGTGTTCTGAGGTGAGTCCTGACCTGTAGCAGTTGTTGTTGTACTTGTTGTAGCTCCCCAGGGCAGTCAGACACCCCAGACAGATGGCATACGAGAAAAAGATCTGAGTCCCTGCATCCATCCATACCTAGAAAGAACAGGAAGAAACCAAACCAACCAGCCTTTTCATTTGCTGGGAGAAACCATGGCATTGTTCCTGGCTGATACATTTACTTCTATGAAACACATTATAGAACGACAGCTATAAACCCCTAATGGCGAGACATTTTATGACCAAATAATTACCTACACGCTCCTCACTCTGTGGTAAACACGGTCACCCCATTTCTCGTCACTTATTATGTCATCACCACCCACCATACAACCACCCAGTAATCTCTGTCTATAGACCCCATACCCCCTCTTCAGTCCTAAGCCCACCCTCTCCACCCTGACAATGTCACTGGCACGCTGGTTCTCCATCTCAATGGCTCCTCAACGCCAAGTGTGGTAATTTTCCACCACAGACTCTATGAACAACCAGCACAACACAGTTCCAATTTAAATGAGGGTGCTCTTTGTTCCATTCGGCAAAGTGGTGCTGAAGCAATGGAGGCACGTTTCAGTTGGCTGCCTGGCAGCCAGGAAGACTTCTGGGTTGCATCCCAAATGGCACCCTATTGCCTATGTAGTGCACTACTTTTGACCAGGGCCTATGGGCCATAGACACTAAGGCAGATGTTCTCATGGTACAGGCTTCTTGGAGTAGCTTGTCACTGCCTGCAACACAGGGTTGTATTCATGCAGAGAAGCCCCCAGTGGATTGGGGCGCTCATTTCGTTTTCTGGTGTTACTCAACATACTCTAAGTGCCAAAATGGAGAAGTGGTTGTGAAAATCTCTCTCTCTCTCTCTCTAGTCTAATTGTGTTGCTGTCTTGTTTGTGTTTGTGAACAGAGCCCCAGGACCAGCTTTCTTAGGAGCCTTTTCTCTAGGCTCATCTCTCTGTAGGGGATGGCTTTGTTATGGAAGTTTTGGGAATTGCTTCCTTTTAAGTGGTTGTCTTTTCTGGATTTTGATCATTAGCGGGTATCGTCCTATTTCTGCTCTGCATGTATTATTTGTGTTTTTTACATTGTACACAGAGGACGTTTTTGCAGAATTCTGCATACAGTCTCAATGTGGTGTTTGTCTTATTGTGTGAATTCTTGCTTGGTGAGCGGACCCCAGACCTCACAACCATAAAGGGCAATAGATCTATAACTGATTCAAGTATTTTTAGACAGATCTTAATTGGGATGTCAAATTTTATGTTTATTTTGATGGCATAGAAGGCCCTTTTTGTCTAGTCTCTCAGATAATTCACAGCTTTGTGGAAGTTACCTGTGGTGCTGATGTTTAGGCTGAGGTAGGTATAGTTTTTTGTTTGCTATAGGGCAACGGTGTCTAGATTGAATTTGTATTTGTGGTCCTGGCAACTGCACCTTTTTTGGAACACCGTTATTTTTGTCTTACTGACATTCACTGTCAAGGCCCAAGTCTAACATATTCTGTGCAGAAGATCTAGGTGCTACTGATCATCAGAAAACAGTAGACATTTGACTTCAGATTCTAGTAGGGTGAGGCCGTGTTCTGCAGAGTGTTCTAGTGCCCTCGCCAATTCGTTGATATACTGTATATGTTGAAGAGGGTGGGGCTCAAGCTGCATCTCTGTCTCACCCCACAGCCCTGTGGAAAGAAATGTGTGTTTTTTGCCAATTTTAACCACACAGTTGTTGTTTGTGTAAATGGATTTTATAATGTTTTTCCCCCATCAAGACCCTCATGACAAATTGAGTCAAAAGCTTTTATTAAATCTACTACTGTTTCTGGTTCCAGTGGCATGCATTGAAACGCATGGCCTTTCGTGGCTTTCCTTTGCAAATTACTATGAATGAACAGACTTATTTCCTAAAACTTCATATTAACATGGAGGCTCTCAACAACAGACAACAGAAAGAGCTGGCTACTATTCGAGAGAGAATTTGTGAAGAGATTACCTCTAAAACCTGTAAATCATTGAATCATTGGCAGTGCTCACTGTTAAAGTGGATACCTATTCAACCAAAGTGGAAAGTCTGGAGAAGACAGCCAATGTGACAGAGGTGCGACTCCATCAAATCAAATCAAACTTTATTTACCACATGCGCCGAATACAACAAGTGTAGACTTTATCGTGAAATATTTACTTACAAGCCCTTAACCAACAGTGCAGTTCAAGAAGAAGAAAATATTTATATAGTAGGCTAAAATAAAAAGTAATAATAAAAAGTAACACAATAAGAATAACAATAACAAGGCTATATACAGGGGGCACCGGTACCGAGTCAGTGTTCAGGGGTACAGGCTAGTTGAGGTAATCTGTCCATGTAGGTGTGGGCGAAGTGACAATGCATAGGTAACAAACGAACAGCAAGTAGCAGCAGTGTACAAGGGGGGGGGGGGGGGGGGGGATGCTTCAGCTTCACGTCAGTGGCCATGAAGTGCTTTGAAAGGCTGGTCATGACTCACAGCATCCTCCCGGACACTCTAGATCCACTCCAATTCACATACCGAGCATAAAAGGCATTTAGCTTGTCTGGTAGGCTCGCATCACTGGGCAGATCGCGTCTAGGTTTCCCTTTGTAGTCCGTAATAGTTTCAAGCCCTGCCACATCCGACGAGTATCAGAGCCGGTGTAGTACGATTCAATCTTAATCCTGCATTTGCTTGTTTTATGGTTCGTCTGAGGGCATAGTGGGATTTCTTATAAGCGTCCGGATTAGTCTCCCGCTCCTTGAAAGCGGCAGCTCTAGCCTTTAGCTCGATGCGGATGTTGTCTGTAATCCATGGCTTCTGGTTGGGATATGTACGTACAGTCACTGTGGGGACAACGTCATCGATGCACTTATTGATGAAGCCGATGACTGAGGTGGTGTATTTCTCAATGCCATTGGATGAATCCCGGAACATATTCCAGTCTGTGCTAGCAAAACAGTCCTGTAGTGTAGCATCCGCGCCATCTGACCACTTCCGTATTGAGCGAGTCACTGGTACTTCCTGCTTTAGTTTTTGGCAGGAATCAGGAGGATATAATTGTTGTTAGATTTGCCAAATGTAGAGCGGGGAGAGCTTTTTATTTATCTCTGTGTGTGGAGTAAAGGTGGTCTAGGATTATTTTCCCCCTGGTTGCACATGTGACATGCTGGTAAAAATTTGGTAAAACTGATTTAAGTTTGCCTGCATTGAAGTCCCCAGACACTAAGAGCGCCGCTTCTGGGTGAGCATTTGCTTCTTTGGTTATGGCCTTATAGAGTTGGTTGAGAGCGGTCTTAGGGCCAGCTTCACTTTGTGGTGGGAAATAGACGGCTACGAATAATACAGATGAGAACTCTATTGGTAGATAGTGTGGTCGACAGTTTATCATAAGGTACCCTACCCCAGGCGAGCAATACCTCTATTAGACATCGTGCACCAGCTGTTATTGACAAAAAGACACACAACCCCACCCCTCGTCTTACCAGAGGTAGCGTCTCTGTTCTGCCGGTGCACGGAAAATCCCGCCAGCTCTATATTGTCCATTTCTTCTTTCAGCCACGTCTCGGTGAAACATAAGATGTTACAGTTTTTAATGTCCTGTTGGTTGGATAGTCTTTTTTATTTATTTATTTATTTATTTTTTAAGGTTTGTCATCAATGTATTTAGACAGACACTGGCATTTGATTGTTGAAGTGACCTTGATAGCTGTTTATCTAAAAGAGGATCTAACGTACAGTTAAAGTCACCTCCAACAATAACACTTGTATCCGAGATATTTGGTATGGCCTTAAATACCCTTTGAAAAAATAACGGATCATCGAAATTGGGTCCATATAAATTGACCAAGGTTATTGGTTTTGAATTCAGTGTACCAGCAACAATAATATACCGACCATTAGGATCTGAAATCGAGGTTGAGTAAACAAAAGGAATGTTTTTCCTTATCAGGATTGCTACCCCTCTCGCTTTTGCATCAAAGTTAGACTGGTATATCTGACCGATCCAGCTGACTCGTAGCTTGGCCTGCGCCGAGCGTTTAATATGAGTTTCTTGAAGAAGCACTATGTCAGCACCCAGTGATTTAAGATGAGAAAAAACCTTAGCTCGTTTCACGACATGCCCTAATCCATTACAGTTCCAGCTGACTATCTTTATTCCACCTGGTCTACTCTGTGCTCGGTCACTATGTGGCATTTCTTATTTTAAAGCAAATTGCTGCTGTCATACAAAACCCAGAAGAAAAACGTCCCGCCGTACGGGAGCTTGTCATGCCACCTGTATTAATAAACGTGAACATAAAACACAGACCCCATCCCCCCTCCCATCCCTTTACTGAGTGACTTCCCCAAAAAAGCACTCCTTGGCTAACACACCAACCTTAGGGTGTCTAGACATACAGCTTGAACTAACTCGTCGTCTATAGATGCTCCGCATATAAACTAATATTAAATAACACTTAACTTAACTCTCACGTTAGGGGGTGAGTGGCGCCAAAACATGACATGCAAAACAATGCTATATTAGCCACAACATCTCACCTATCCTATAAGTCCCAATTTCTGATCTTCTGATCGAAAAGACATAGGCCGGAAATTCAATTCAAACACATTCCTGGCCTGTATTTGGCCATTTAGCCGGCTGGCACAGCCGTTCTGTATCCTCAGCCGGGGAGCTTGCTTGTCAAGAACAGATCGGCCTCTTTTGCGTTGTCAAACGTACGTGTTGATCCCTCGACTGTCACCTTAAACCGGGCTGGGAAGAGGAATCCATATCGGATGTTGGCCGCCCTGCATTTGTTGCGTACCTCATCATACTCTTTCCGTTGGTTCCTCACCTACAAGGTAAGATCTGGGTAGAAAGACACCCTGGCTCCGTTGTAGTTAAGGGGGAACTTTTGACTAGCCAGCTTGAGGATGAGATCCCTGGTGTGGGGATAGTGCAGCCTTACAATGAATGGCCTTGGTGGCCCGCCCTTGGCCGGCTTCGTTGCCTGTGATCTGTGTGCGAAGTCGATCAGGATGGCCGTTTTGAAGTGTTCACTCCCCAGCAATGCCGGTATCAGCTCCGAGACAAATTCAGTGGGTTTCCCTTTCTCAGTGTCCTCCTGGATCCCACATATTCGGATGTTCTGGCGTCTTGAATGCGACTCGAGCATTTCCAGTCGGGCCTTCAGGGTTTTGTTGTCGTTTTTGAACGTTGCGCACTGTTTCTCTATGTCCTGTAGTCTGGCCTCGTGATCGACTGTCGTCTGCTCAACCTCGTGCACCCTTCCCTTAGTTGCCTTCACAGTTTCGGCCAAAGTCCCAATACTCTTTGAGATATCAGCCAACCTTGTGTCCACCTTCTTGCTTAGTGCGATTATGGCAGCCAGTATGTCACTTTGAGTAGGATCTGTGGGGAACTCTTGGAAGCTAGCCTATTCAGCTAGCTCCTCGTGGGTCGGCGACGTTGAAATTGGTTCGTTGTCTATCTCATTCCAATTATCTTGTTTAGCGCCCCCTTTTTTGGTGCCTTTCCCCTTTGTCATATTTGTTTGAAGTTATAGGTTGTGAGAGGTTAAGATAAATACTAATTTGTTTCAGAATTGAGCGGAGCTCTAGCAAAGCACGTCTACTCCATAGCACGCTCTCTAGCGCCCCCCCGGTTGGATAGTCTTAATAGTAGGTAATCAATTTTATTTTCTAACGATTGCACGTTGAGGAGAATGGAAGGCATTGGGAGTTTACTCGCTCGCCTCCGGCTTCTCAGAAGCATCCCCGATCTGCGTCCCCTTTTCCGGCGTCTTTTCTTCACGAAAAAGGCGTGGATCTGGGCCTGTTCCAGTGAAAGCAGGATATCCTTCTCATCAGACTTGTTAAAGGAAAAAGTTTCTTCCAGTCCGCTGTGAGTAATCACTTTTCTGATGTCTAGAAGTTATCTTTGGTCATAAGAGACATTATGCAACATTATGTATACAATAAGTAAGTTAAAAAATAAGTTACACAAAACGAAAAAAAAATCTGTAAAACGTCAGCCATGTTCTTCGGCACCATCTTTATCCATGACCTGGAAACAGTAAGTTTAAAGGGAAAATCAAACTCCTAAAAGAGAAACAGAATCATTTGAAAAATCACAGGACTTTAAACTGTCATGGAAGCGGGCAACCCAACTTCCTTCATGATCAATCTTTTCTATGAACTGTTCGGACAGGAGCTGCTGGGTCCCATGCTGCTGATTAACATTGCGCATTGCATGGGTCAACTCCACAACGGATCTCGTTGTATGATTGTTGGATCCACAGCTTTGAAGTCAAGCAGCGAATTGTTCGTCTTGCAGCGGAATCCGGGCATCTGACTTATTGAAGGAAGGATCAGCATCTACCCAGACCTGAGTGCTGAACTGCTAAAACAGCAGAAGACCTACAACGAGGTGAGATCCCAGCTACGCCAGCTAAACCTGAGATGCGGCTTCATCCACCAAGCAACACACGTTTTCCACTGCCAAGGAAGCTCAAGACTTCTTGGAGAAGCACATCAAACCCAACACACAAGGGGACAAGCCAACAGATGGAACCCCATGACTGGCTCTTTATTCTGGTATGCTATCCATGCACAATCAAGCTGCCTAGCCTATGGTTATAATTGGATGCTGCCCTCAGCATAAGACAATGATGAGGAGACCTCTCATGTTTGGGTATAAGGAACAATACTACTATTATTGCTGAGCATTGAACTTGTTATCATTATATTGCCTATGGTCCAGGACATTTACACAGTGATGACACCATGCAAATTAATGAACAATGGACAATATATGGATACTACAGCTATCCTATTTTTGACTGTTTAGGCATTAGACTTGTATATCTTTCATAGTTTCTTCTTGTTATCATTTTCATAATTTTTTCTTCATTACCCACCCTTACTCTTCAAGTCTGCTAACTTAATTGTAAAGGTCTGAATTGCTTACTTATTTAGTTTAATTATTATTATTTTTATGAATACCTTAATACCAAAAATATGCTGCTTAAGGAATTTCATATGTAAGGCTGCCACTAGCCGTTATACTACAACCATGTAATTATAGTGCAGGGCGGGGGGAACCGGGGAGGGAGGCCTGGAGGCTACGGAGGAGGGGGGAAGGCGGGGAAGGGGAATGGTTTATAGAGAGCGTCTTCTGGGTGGGGAGAGACCAATGGGTGGATTTCCCTATGGGTCCTGCTTTTTATTTTACATCCATGGGCTTATCAACACTAAAGATAACAATTATGTTTTAGAAAAACAATGGCAACACTAACTATTCTCTCATGAAATTTGAAAGGCCTAAATACTCCAATCAAACGTTCCAGCTGTCATAATATTCTAGCAAGAAACCATATAGATATAGCAATGCTCCAAGAAACACACCTGCTCCAAAATGACGCACATGGAATAGAGAACCATTTCTGAAAACTGGCTGCTTTTTCATCAGTCCCAAACAAAACTACGGGTGTAATCATAATGATACATAAGAAACTCAAAATCACCATCCTTGGTAAAGGCATGTTTGGATGACTGAGGTGCCCAAAGTAAACTTCCTGTTACTCAGGCCCAGAAGCTAGGGTATGCATATGCATGGTATACTCTAAAGTTTCTAAAACTGTTAAAATAATGTCTGTGAGTATAACAGAACAGATTTGACAGGCGAAACACCGAGGACAATCCATCCAGGAATTTTTTTGTTGTTGAGGTCATTGGATTTTACAATCATTTCTATGGGAAAGCCTAATTATTAGGACCCAGATTGCAGTTCCTATGGCTTCCTCTAGATGTCAACAGTCTTTAGAAATTCTTCAATGTTTTTTTTTGTAAAATGAAGAAGTATTCGTATTCTTTCTAAGTGTCACTCAGGTGGACTCTCGTGTTTTGCAATTTACCGGATGTTGTCAAATCGATCCCGGTAACGGGATTCTAGCCGTAAGGGATCCCTAAGAGGTTTTAAATGTATCCATAATGGAAAGAAAATGGCCTTTATTAATGTGTATGCTCCAAATTCATATGATCCTAAGTTGTATGATTCTCTGAACAGCATGTTGTTGGAATTAACTGAAATCCAGCTGGTTATTGGAACAGATATGAATGCCATTCTATACACGCGGGACAAATCTAATAAGACCAACTACAATCCACAGGAAACCAAGGTTCTCCAACATATACGCTCTGATTACAACCTCATTGATGCCTGGTGAGCTCATAGCCCTATAGCAAAAGAGTACACTATTCGGCACAAAACATTCTCCAGAATCGATTTCGTACTCTTATTATCTACTCCTCTATTTTATTTAATCAAGAAAATGGAAATTCAACATATGAGCCTGTCTGATCATCATGCTAATTACTGCCAGATACATATATCAGAATATCCTAAAAGAGACACAAGAGGGTGCTTTAATGTCACTTACTACAAAATCATATTTTCTGTGAAGAATTTGAAACTGAATTGAATGAATTCATAATGATTAACAAAAATTCAGTCGACGATCCTCAGATTTTATGGCACGCCATTAAAGGTTTTATTAAAAACAAAGCAACTGCATTTGCATCTGGGCTGAACAAATCACAATTAAAGAAGATATCAGAATTGGAAAAGTTGTTGACAACGTTAGAACGTTCTCAACAAACACTTTTTTGAGATCATGTAGCGACTACTCAATTGAAAGTCAAGACAGAACTAAATCTATTGATAAGACAGAGAACATAATTTGCCATCCATCGAGTTAGACTCAACCATTACTTCCATGGTAATCGACCCAGTCATCTACTGGCTAACAAGCTATTGAATCTGAATCAGGTGAATTACTATCAGAACCCAAATTAATCAACCAAAGATTCTTCAGTTTCTATAAAGAATTGTACACCTCTGATTGTAAATCCACACCAAGCCAGATCGAGTCCTTTTTAAAAATAATTAAGAACTCCTCTTCTCTCAACTGTGGAAGCCGGCTTCCTGGGAGCCCAAACCTTTCTCCGTGAACTCAAGAGGGCATTGGATAACATGAGTAGGCAAATTACCTGGTTGGGACAGTATGTAGTGTTATTTTATCGTTATTTTATTGTTGCTCTTTAATTATTTGTTATTTTTCTAATTTCTTATTTTTTCATTTTCTTTTTTCACCGTTTTCTTTCTTAGTTCAGTTTATTTTAGTAAATGCTTTCTTAACACTTATTTTTCTTAAAACTGCATTGTTGGTTAAGGGCTTGTAAGTAAGCATTTCACTGTAAAGTCGACACCTGTTGTATTCGGCGCATGTGACACATGAAATATACTTTGATTTGATTCTTGAAATCAATTTCAAATGTGACTCGTTTCAGGAAACTAGGTGTATGTCGCGCATTACTACTTCACAGGAGATCCATTTGAATGTAAACTTGTTAAAAAAATCTAAATGCGATTTTTGGCAGAAATGCCTTCTGGAACATTTGAACCCTCATGTGCCTTAATAACAAACTTGTATGTCATCTGTAAATACGAATAAAATTGTTAAATTACGTGCCTAGTTCATTTAGCCACAGAAAAAGCCAGCAACCTTCCCACTAGCCATGATTGGCTGAGATAATGAGTGGGCTGGACATGCCGAGAGATCGAGTTTTGAAATCAGTGGAATTAGAGTATGATAGCTAAGGAGATGGAGAAAACACCTGTCTCCAGGTGAACGCTCAACACCCATTGAATATGGCCGGTGTCAGTAAACGTTGACAAAAAAGCGTAATTAAATTGTTGCCAGCAGCACAGTTGCAGTCACCAACGCTCTGGATAAGATAAAAACAGCCTATCCAGCTCTGCTAGGGTGAGTAAAATGATCAGAGTGAGCTGTTCTCTCATTTGTGTCTGGAAGGAGCTAACAAGCTAGCTAGCGTTAACCAGATAGCTTGGATGCTTGACTGCTGTTGTTAGGACATAACGCTCGAAACAACCCTACTCCTTGGCCAGGGCATCCAGTGTGCGCTCTGAACGCTCCAAGAACGAAACGCTCTGAATTTACGAACAGACAATCTGACAGCGCTCTGAGTTTACAGGCGGGGATATAGCTTAAGAGGGTGTGAACGATGCTGAATGGGTGTAGACAAAGAAGAGCTCTCCAGTGGGTGTACCAAAACATTCAAAGGGACAAATTAATATGATGAAAATACTACACAGTGCCTTCGGAAAATATTCAGACCCCTTGACTTTTTCCGCATTTTGTTACATTACAGCTGTATTCTAAAATAGATTAAATAGATTAAAAATCATGATCAATCTACACACAATACCCCATAATGACAAAGCGAAAAAAATGTTTTTGCAAATGTATTAAAAATCAAAAACAGAAATACATTATTCAGACCCTTTGCCATGAGTCGAAATTGAGCTCAAGTGCATCCTGTTTCCATTGATCATCCTTGAGATGTTTCTGATTGGAGTCCCCGACCCCTCCTGTCTCAGCCTCCAGTATTTATGCTGCAGTAGTTTATGTGTCGAGGAGGTTAGGGTCAGTCTGTTATATCTGGAGTATTTCTCCTGCCTTATCCGGTGTCCTGTGTGAATTTAAGTATGCTCTCTCTAATTCTTTCTTTCTTTCTTTCTTTCTTTCTTTCTTTCTTTCTTTCTTTCTTTCTTTCTTTCTTTCTTTCTTTCTTTCTTTCTTTCTTTCTTTCTTTCTTTCTTTCTTTCTTTCTTTCTTTCTTTCTTTCTCTCTCTCTCTCTCTCTCTCTCTCTCTCTCTCTCTCTCTCTCTCTCTCTCTCTCTCTCTCGTTCTCTCTATCTCTCTCTTTCTCTCTTTCTCTCTTTCTCTCTTTCTCTCTTTCTCTCTTTCTCTCTCTCTCTCTCTTTCTCTCTCTCTCTCGGAGGACCTGAGCCCTAGGACCATGCCTCAGGACTACCTGGCCTGATGACTCCTTGTTGTCTCCAGTCCAGCTGGCCGTGCTGCTGCTCCAGTTTCAACTGTTCTGCCTGCGGCTATGGAACACTGACCTGTTCACCGGACGTGCTACCTGTCCCAGACCTGCTGTTTTCAACTCTCTAGAGACAGCAGGAGTGGTAGAGATACTCTGAATGATCGGCTATGAAAAGCCAACTGACATTTACTCCTGAGGTGCTGACCTGAATCAACCTCGACAACCACTGGGATTATTATTATTTGACCCTGCTGGTCATCTATGAACATTTGAACATCTTGGCCATGTTCTGTTATAAACTCCACCAGTTACTGCCAGAAGAGGACTGGCCAACCCTCCATAGCCTGGTTCCTCTCTAGGTTTCTTCCTAGGTTCTGGCCTTTCTAGGGAGTTTTTCCAAGCCACCGTGATTCTACACCTGCATTGCTTGCTGTTTGGGGTTTTAGGCTGGGTTTCTGTACAGCACTTTGTGACATCAGCTGATGTAAGAAGGGCTTTATAAATACATTTGATTGAAAATTGATTGATTGACAGTGCATGTCAGAGCAAAAACCAAGCCCTGAGGTTGAAGGAATTGTATGTAGAGCTCCAAGACAGGATAGTGTCGAGGCACAGATCTGGAGAAGGAAACCAAAACATTTCTGCAGCATTGAAGGTCCCCAAGAACACAGTGGCCTCCATCATTCTTAAATGGAAGAAGTTTGGAACCACCAAGACTCTTCCTAGAGCTGGCTGCCCGGCCAAGCTGAGCAATTGGGGGAGAAAGGCCTTGGTCAGGGAGGTGACCAAGAACCCAATGAGCTCTAGAGTTCCTCTGTGGAGATGAGAGAACCTTCCAGAAGGACAACCATCTCTGCAGCACTTCACCAATCATGCCTTTATGGTAGTGGCCAGACGGAAGACACTCCTCAGTAAAAGGCACATGACAGCCCACTTGGAGTTTGCCAAAAGGCACCTAAAAACTATCAGACCATGAGAACAAGATTCTCTGGTCTAATGAAACCCAGATTGAACTCTTTCGCCTGAATGCCAAGCGTCATGTCTGGAGGAAACCTGGCACCTTCCCTACGGTGAAGCATGGTGGTGGCAGCATCATGCTGTGGGGATGTTTTTCAGCGGCAGGGACTGGGAGACTAGTCAGGACTGAGGGAAAGATGAACGGAGCATAGTACAGAGAGATCCTTGATGAAAACCTGCTCCAGAGTGCTCAGGACCTCAGACTTGGGCGAAGGTTCACCTTCCAACAGGACAAAGACACGAAGCACACAGCCAAGACAAACGTAGGAGTGGCTTCTGGACAAGTCTCTGAATGTCCTTGAGTGGGCCAGCCAGAGCCCGGACTTGAACCAGATCTAACATCACTGGAAAGACCTGAAAATAGCTGTGCAGCAACGCTCCCATTCAAACCTGATAGAGCTTGAGAGGATCTGCAAAGAAGAATGGGAGAAACTCCCCAAATACAGGCGTGCCGAGCTTGTAGCGTCTAAGGTGCTTCAACAAAGTACAGAGTAAAGCGTCCGAATACTTACAGTACCAGTCAAAAGTTTGGACACTATTCAAAAGTTTTACTATTTTCTACATTGTAGTATAATAGTGAAGACATCAAAACTATTAAATAACACACCATATGTAATCCTGTAATAACCAAAAAAGTGTTAAACAAATCAAAATATATTTTATATTTGAGATTCTTCAAAGTAGCCACCCTTTGCCTTGATGACAGCTTTGCACACTCTTCAGGTTCTCTCAATCAGCTTCACCTGGAATGCTTTTCCAACGGTCTTGAAGGAGTTCCAACATATGCTGAACACTTGTTGGCTGCTTTTCCTTCACTCTGCAGTCCAACTCATCCCTAACCATCTCAATTGGGATGAGGTCGGGTGATTGTGGAGGCCAGGTCATCTGATACCGCACTCCATCACTCTCCTTCTTGGTCAAACAGCCCTTACACAGCCTGGAGTTGTGTTGGGTCATTGTCCTGTTGAAAAACAAATGATAGTCACACTAAGCGCAAGCCAGATGGGATGGAGTATCGCTGCAGAATGCTGTGGTAGCCATGCTGGTTAAGTTTGCCTTGAATTCTAAATAAATCACAGATAATGTCACAACCACACCATCACACCTCCTCCTCCATAATTCACGGTGGGAACCACACATGTGGAAATCATCCGTTCATCTACTCTGCGTCTCACAAAGACACGACGGTTGGAACCAAAAATCTCAAATTTGGAATCATCACACCAAAGGACAGATTTCCACCAGTCTAATGTCCATTGCTCGTGTTTCTTGGCCCAAGCAAGTCTCTTCTTATTGGTGTCCTTTGGTAGTGGTTTCTTTGCAGCAATTCGACCATGAAAGCATGATTCACGCGGTCTCCTCTGAACAGTTGATGTTGAGATGTGTTACTTGAACTCTGTGAATAATTTATTTGGGCTGCAATTTCTGAGGCTGGTTGGTCTAATGATCTTATCCTCTGCACCAGAGGTAACTCTGGGTCTTCCTTTCCTGTGGCGGCCTCAAGAGAGGTTTTTGATGGTTTTTGCGACTACACTTGAAGAAACTTTCAAAGTTCTTGAAATGTTCTGCATTGACTGACCTTCATGTCTTAAAGTAATGATGGACTGTCATTTCTCTTTGCTTATTTGAGCTGTTCTTGCCATAATATGGACTTTGTATTTTACCAAATAGGGCTATCTTCTGTATACCACCCCTGCCTTGTCACAACACAACTTATTGGCTCAAATGCATTAAGAATGATAGAAATTCCACAAATGAACTTTTAACAAGGCACTCCTGTTAAATGAAATGCATTCCAGGTGACTACCTCATGAAGATGGTTGAGCTACCAAGATGATTGCGCTGCCAGGGCTGGCAAAACCCTAGATCATTGCAATTATAACTTCCGCGACGCATATAAGGCCCTCCCCCGCCCTCCTTTCGGAAAAGCTGACCACGACTCCATTTTGTTGCTCCCAGCCTATAGACAGAAACTAAAACAGGAAGCTCCCGCTCTCAGGTCTGACCAACGCTTTCCGACCAATCGGATTCCCGCTTCAAGATTGCTTCGATCACGTGGACCGGGATATGTTCCGCATTGCAGCGAACAACAACATTGACGAATACGCTGAGTCGGTGAGCGGGTTTATTAGCAAGTGCATCAGCGATGTCGTACCCACAGCTTCTATTAAAACATTCCCAAACCAGAAACCGTGGATTGATGGCAGCATTCGCGCAAAACTGAAAGTGCAAACCACTGCTTTTAATCAGGGCAAGGTGACCGGAAACATGACCGAATACAAACAGTGTAGCTATTCCCTCTGCAAGGCAATCAACAAGCTAAGCGTCAGTATAGAGACAAGGTAGAGTCGCAATTCAAAGGCTCAGACACGAGAGGTATGTGGCAGGGTCTACCGTCAATCACGGACAATAAAAGGAAAACCAGCCCCGTCGCGGACCAGGATGTCTTGCTCCCAGACAGACGAAACAACTTCTTTGCTCGCTTTGAGGACAATACAGTGCCACTGACACGGCCCGCTACCAAAACCTGCGGGCTCTCCTTCACTGCAGCCGACGTGAGCAAAACATTTAAACGTGTCAACCCTCGCAAGACTGCAGGCCCAGACGGCATCCCCAGCCGCGTCCTCAGAGCATGCGCAGACCAGCTGGCTGGTGTGGTTACGGACATTTTCAATCAATCCTTATCCCAGGCTGCTGTCCCCACATGCTTCAAGAGGGCTACCATTGTTCCTGTTCCCAAGAAAGATAAGGTAACTGAGCTAAATGACTACCGCCCCGTAGCACTCACTTCCGTCATCATGAAGTGCTTTGAGAGACTAGTCAAGGACCATATCACCTCCACCCTACCTGACACCCTAGACCCACTCCAATTTGCTTACCGCCCCAATAGGTCCACAGACGACGCAATCGCAATCAAACTGCACACTGCCCTAACCCATCTGGACAGGAGGAATACCTATGTGAGAATGCTGTATTGACTACAGCTCAGCATTTAACACCATAGTACCCTCCAAACTCGTCATCAAGCTCGAGACCCTGGGTCTCGACCCCGCCCTGTGCAACTGGGTCCTGGACTTCCTGACGGGCCGCCCCCAGGTGGTGAGGGTAGGTAACAACGTCTTCATCCCGCTGATCCTCAACACTGGGGCCCCACAAGGGTGCGTTCTCAGCCCTCTCTTGTACTCCCTGTTCACCCACGACTGCGTGGCCATGCACGCCTCCAACTCAATCATCAAGTTTGCAGACGACACTACAGTGGTAGGCTTGATTACCAACAACGACGAGACGGCCTACAGGGAGGAGGGGAGGGCCCTCGGAGTGTGGTGTCAGGAAAATAACCTCACACTCAATGTCAACAAAACAAAGGAGATGATCGTGGACTTCAGGAAACAGCAGAGGGAGCACCCCCCTATCCACATCGACGGGACAGTAGTGGAGAGGGTAGAAAGTTTTAAGTTCCTCGGCGTACACATCACGGACAAACTGAAATGGTCCAACCACGCAGACAGCGTGGTGAAGAAGGCGCAGCAGCGCCTCTTCAACCTCAGGAGGCTGAAGAAGTTCGGCTTGTCACCGAAAACACTCACAAACTTTTACAGATGCACAATCGAGAGCATCCTGTCGGGCTGTATCACCGCCTGGTACGGCAACTGCTCCGCCCACAACCGTAAGGCTCTCCAGAGGGTAGTGAGGTCTGCACAACACATCACCGGGGGCAAACTACCTGCCCTCCAGGACACCTACACCACCCGATGTCACAGGAAGGCCAAAAAGATCATCAAGGACAACAACCACCCGAGCCACTGCCTGTTCACCCCGCTATCATCCAGAAGGCGAGGTCAGTACAGGTGCATCAAAGCAGGGACCGAGAGACTGAAAAACAGCTTCTATCTCAAGGCCATCAGACTGTTAAACAGCCATCACTAACATTGAGTGGCTGCTGCCAACATACTGACTCAACTCCAGCCACTTTAATATTGGAAAAATGTATAAATGTATCACTAGCCACTTTAAACAATGCCACTTCATATCATGTTTACATATCCTACATTACTCATCTCATATGTATATACTGTACTCTATACCATCCACTGCATCTTGCCATCTTGATTTAATGTATCACTAGCCACTTTAAACAATGCCACTTCATATCATGTTTACATATCCTACATTACTCATCTCATATGTATATACTGTACTCTATACCATCCACTGCATCTTGCCTATGCTGTTCTATACCATCACTCATTCATATATTTTTTTTAATGCACCTATTCTTATTCATTCCTTTACACTTGTGTACACATCACGGACGGGTAATTGTTGTGGAATTGTTAGGTTAGATTACTCGTTAGATATTACTGCATTGTCGGAAATAGAAGCACAAGCATTTCGCTACACTCGCATTAACCTCTGCATACCATGTGTATGTGACAAATCAAATTTGATTTGATTTGAGAGAATGCCAAGTGTGTGCAAAGCTGTCATCAAGACAAAGGGTGGCTACGTTTTGTGATGTATTGTTGTCTCTACCTTCTTGACCTTTGTGCTGTTGACTGTGCCCAATAATGTTTGTACCATGTTTTGTGCTGCTACCATGTTGTGCTGCTACCATGTTGTTGTTATGTTGTGTTGCTACCATGCTGTGTTGTCATGTGTTGCTGCCTATCCATGTTGTTGTCTTAGGTCTCTCTTTATGTAGTGTTGTGTTTTCTCTCTTGTTGTGATGTGTTTTGTCCTATATTTATATTTATATTGTATTTATTTTATTTTTTTAGTCTCAGGCCCCCGTCCCCGCAGGAGGCCTTTTGCCTTTTGATAGGCCGACACTGTACATAAGAATTTGTTCTTAACCTTCATTTAACTAGGCAAGTCAGTTAAATAAAATAAAATATATATATTTTTTTTAAGAATTTCAAATATAAAATACATTTTGATTTGTTTAACACTTTTTTGGTTACTACATGATTCCATATGTGTTATTTCATAGTTTTTTTTCATAGTTTTGATGTATTCACTATTATTCTACTATTATTCTACAGCCAAAATAAAGAAACACCCTGGAATGAGTAGATGTGTCCAAACTTTTGACTGGTACTACATGTAATTGTGATATTTCTTAATAATTTAATAAATTAGCAAACATTTCTAAAAAACAGTTTTTGGTTTGTCATTAAGGGTGTTGTGTGTAGTTTGATGAGGGGGGAAACTATTTAATCCATTTTAGAATAAGGCTGTAACGTAACAAAATGTGGGAAAAAATCAAGGGGTCTGAATTCTTTCCGATTACACTGTATACCAATCCCCCAGCCACTGTAATAAAAGGCAATACCTGCTCAGTTCCGTTCAGAATAACTAGAAGTAGCAGGCTAGGTGACCCCATCTCACATCTGCAATTTTTATAAGTTCATGGAGCCCCTGGACAGGGCTATTCAACAATCAAATAAATTACAACAATATCTCTCAATTCTACAGATCACCTCATCTCATTATACACCAACAATAACTTACTTTATCTAGCAATGTATCTCAATCCCTCCCAATAGCTTTGAATATCATAAACAAATTCAGTGTCACGTTCCTGACCTGTTTTCTGTTGTTTGGTATGTGTTTAATTGGTCAGGGCGTGAGTTTTGGGTGGGTAGTCTATGTTATGTGTTTTCTATGTTGGGTTAATGGGTTGCCTGGTATGGCTCTCAATTAGAGGCAGGTGTTTGGCGTTTCCTCTGATTGAGAGTCATATTAAGGTAGGTTGTTTCACATTGTTTGTTGTGGGTGGTTGTCTTCCGTGTCAGTACATGTTACCACACGGGACTGTTTTCGGTTTGTCTGTTCCTGTTCGTGTGTTCTTCGTTTCATGTAAGTTCGTAAGTTTAGGTCTGTTTAGTTCGTTTTGTTATTTTGTTTTCTAAAGTGTTATTTTGTGTTTCGTCGTTTGTCTAATAAATCATTATGTCCACATACCTCGCTGCGTGTTGGTCTGATCCATGCTCCTCCTCATCCGAGGAGGAGGAATATGACGACGATCGTTACATTCAGCTCCATCTCAAGTTGTTAATTAAATTAACCAAATCTGTCCTACTGCATCTTAAAACCCAGATGGAGGACTGCATCTCCACTTATGAAATCCCAATCATTTCCCATTTAACATTTTTGGGAGTAGATATATTTCCTTCCATAGATAAAACCATTGCCAGAAACTTTAACAGAACGCTCAAATCTAATCAATTCAACCTCAGTAGACGAATATTCCTGTTGCTTTAACCGGCAGAATATCCATTGTCGAAATGAATATACTGCCACAGCTGCATTTCTGTAGTTCAATGCGGTGCAGTGACATAAATTATGGTATAGGTTGGTATATTGTGGCACCACCAAGGTGAGTTAGAACGCTGATTATGCTTTTTGGTTTGGTGTAAAGCACTGGTACCTAGGTGCGAATGTGTCTCTCCTCACTGAATAAATGACGTCAATTGATGAATGAGTGATGGAAACCAGATAGAAACTGATAATTGTGAACAACTTCATGATTTAATTTGAAAGAACTGCATGATAAAGAGGAAGAAGTAGAGGGTGATTAAATGTAGAACAATAGTGTAAGGATTGCTCTTCCTCTGTCCCTCTCATACAACAGCTCACACCAGGAAAAATACATATTCTTTGTTTCTACTTTGTCAGAAGAAGCTGTAACTGGGTTGTAGCCTCTTACTTACTATACATGTTGTTAAACTGTAATGTTTTTTATTGTAAAAGAAACTCAAATGTTCTGTTATACTCTTACTGCAAAATATACAGTTGAAGTCGGAAGTTTACCTACACCTTAGCCAAATACATTTAAACTCAGTTTTTCACAATTCCTGACGTGTAATCCTTGTAAAAATCCCTGTCTTAGGTCAGTTAGGATCACCACTTATTTTAAGAATGTGAAATGTCAGAATAAAAGCAGAGAGAATGATTTATTTCAGCTTTTATTTCTTTCATCACATTCCCAGTAGGTCAGAAGTTTACATACACTCAATTAGTATTTGGTAGCATTGCCTTTAAATTGTTTAACTTGGGTCAAATGTTTCAGGTAGCCTTCCACAAGCTTTCCACAATAAGTTGGGTGAAATTTGGTCCATTCCTCCTGACAGAGCTGGTGTAACTGAGTCAGGTTTGTAGGCCTCCTTGCTCGCACACGCTTCTTCAGTTCTGCCCACAAATTTTCTATAGAACTGAGGTCAGGGCTATGTGATGGCCACTCCAATACCTTAACTTTGTTGTCCTTAAGCCATTTTGCCACAATTTTGGAAGTATGCTTGGGGTCATTGTTCATTTGGAAGACCCATTTGCGACCAAGCTTTAATTTCCTGACTGATGTCTTGAGATGTTGCTTCAATATATCTACATAAGTTTCCTGCCTCATGATGCCAGCTATTTTGTGAAGTGCAGCAGTCCTTCCTGCAGCAAAGCACCTCCACAACATGATGCTGCCACCCCCGTGCTTCACGGTTGGGATGGTGTTCTTTGGTTGCAAGCATCCCCCTTTTTCCTCCAAACAAAATTATGATCATTATGGCCAAACAGTTCTACAATACAATCTTTGTCCCCATGTGCAGCTGCAAACCGTAGTCTGGCTTTTTTATGGCGGTTTGGGGCAGTGGCTTCTTCCTTGCCGAGTGGCCTTTCAGGTTATGTCGATATAGGACTCGTTTTACTGTGGATATAGATACTTTTGTACCTGTTTCCTGCAGCATCTTCACAAGGTCCTTTGCTGTTGTTCTGGGATTGATTTGCACTTTTCGCACCAAAGTACGTTAATCTCTAGGAGACAGAACGTGTCTCCTTCCTGAGCGGTATGACGGCTGCGTGGTTCCATGGTGTTTATACTTACGTACTATTGTTTGTACAGATGAACAAGGTATCTTCAGGCGTTTGAAAATTGCTCCCAAGGATGAACCAGACTTGTGGAGGTCTACCATTTCTGTCTGAGGTCTTGGCTGATTTCTTTTGATTTTCCCATGATGTCAAGCAAAGAGGCAGTGAGTTTGAAGGTATGCCTTGAAATACATCCACAGGTACACCCCCAATTGACTCAAATGATGTCAATTAGCCTATCAGAAGCTTCTAAAGCCATGACATCATTTTCTGGAATTTTCCAAGCTATTTAAAGGCACAGTCAACTTAGTGTATGAAAACTTCTGACCCACTGGAATTGTGATACAGTGAGTTATAAGTGAAATAATCTGTCTGTTAACAATTGTTGGAAAAATTAATTGTGCCATGCACAAAGTAGATGTCCTAACCGACTTGCCAAAACTATAGTTTGTTAACAAGAAATTTGTGGAGTGGTTGAAAACAAACCAATAATGGGTGTGACACACTACACAACTTAATTTGTTTCTGTCCAAGAGTCTCTACTCAGCCACACACCTAAGCCTAGGAAACGTAGCCTACATCGAAAAGATGCATTACTTTTCCAAAATAATGTATATGTCATTCAATTCAATTTTAAGAACTCCAAATGGAAGTTAAAGAAAATGTATTATTATTTTTTACTTTAGTTTATTTTGTAAATATTTTCTTAACACTTTCTTAAACTGCATTGTTGGTTAAGGGCTTGTAGGTAAGCATTTCACGGTAAGGTCAACACCTGAAGGGGTGCATCAAATCAAATCAAATTGTATTTGTCACATACACATGGTTAGCAGATGTTATGCTTGTGCTTCTAGTTTAGACCGCGCAGTAATATCTAACAAGTAATCGAACAATTTCACAACAACTACCTTACACACACAAGTGTAAAGGAATGAATAAGAATATGTACAAAAAATATATGGATGAGCGATGGCCATGGGGCATAGGCAAGATGCAGTAGAGGGTATAGAGTACAGTATATACATATGAGATGAGTAATGTAGGTTATGTAAACATTATATAATGTGGCATTGTTTAAAAAGTGACTAGTGATACATTTATTACATCTAATTTTTAATTATTAAAGTGGCTAGAGATTTGACTCAGTATGTTGGCAGCAGCCACTCAATATTAGTGATGGCTGTTTAACAGTCTGATGGCCTTGAGATTTTTTCAATCTTTTCAAGACTGTTTTTCAGTCTCTCAGTCCCCGCTTTGATGCACCTGTACTGACCTTGCCTTCTGGATGATAGCGGGGTGAACAGGCAGTGGCTTGGGTGGTTGTTGTCCTTGATGATCTTTTTGGCCTTCCTGTGACATCAGGTGGTGTAGGTGTCCTGGAGGGCAGGTAGTTTGCCCCTGGTGATGCGTTGTGCAGACCTCACTACCCTCTGGAGAGCCTTACAGTTGTGGGCGGAGCAGTTGCCATACCAGGCGGTGATACAGCCCGACAGGATGCTCTCGATTGTGCATCTGTAAACGTTTGTGAGTGTTTTCAGTGACAAGCCGAACTTCTTCAGCCTCCTGAGGTTGAAGAGGCACTGCTGTGCCTTCTTCACCACACTGTCTGTGTGGGTGGACCATTTCAGTTTGTCCGTAATGTGTACGCCGAGGAACTTAAAACTTTCCACCTTCTCCACTACTGTCCCGTCGATGTGGATAGGGAGTAAATAGAGAGTAGCAGCAGCATAAAAGAGGAGTTTGGGTAGACCTTTGATTAGCTGTTCAGGAGTCCTATGGCGTGGGGAGTTTAAAGCTTTTAAGAAGCCTTTTGGACCTAAACTTGGCACTCCGGTACCGCTTGCCGTGCGGTAGCAGAGAGATCAGTCTATGACTAGGGTGGATGGAGTCTTTGACTAGGGTTTCTGGGCCTTCCCCTGACACCACCTGGTCAAGAGGTCCTGGATGGCAGGCAGCTTTGCCCCAGTGATTTACTGGGCCGTACGCACTACCCTCTGAAGTGCCTTGCGGTCGGAGGCCGAGCAATTGCCGTACCAGGCAGTGATGCAACCTGTCAGGATGCTCTCAATGTTGCAGCTGTAGAACCTTTTGAGGATCTCAGGACCAAGGCCAAATCTTTTTAGTTTCCTGAGGGGGAATAGGCTTTGTTGTGCCCTCTTCACGACTCTCTTGGTGTGTCTTGGTGTGTCTGTAGTCAATGAATAGCATTCTCACATAGGTGTTCCTTTTGTCCAGGTGGGAAAGGGCAGTTTGGAGTGCAATAGAGATTGCATCATCTGTGGATCTGTTTGGGCGGTATGCAAATTGGAGTGGGTCTAGGGTTTCTGGGATAATGGTGTTGATGTGAGCCATTACCAGCCTTTCAAAGCACTTCATGGATACAGACGTGAGTGCTACGGGTCTGTAGTCATTTATGTGCCTTTGTGTTCTTGGGCACAGGGACTATGGTGGTCTGCTTGAAACATGTTGGTTTTACAGACTCAATCAGGGACATGTTGAAAATGTCAGTGAACACGTCCTGGCAATCGTCCTGGTAACACGTCCTGGTAATCAGTCTGGCCCTGCAGCCTTGTGTATGTTGACCTGTTTAAAGGTCTTACTCACGTCGGCTACGGAGAGCGTGATCACCCAGTCGTCCGGAACAGCTGATGCTCTCATGCATGCCTCAGTGTTGCTTGCCTCGAAGTGAGCATAGAAAAGATTTAGCTCGTCTGGTAAGCTTGTGTCACTGGGCAGCTCGCGGCTGTGCTTCCCTTTGTAGTCTGTAATAGTTTGCAAGCCCTGCCACATCCGACAAGCGTCAGAGCCGGTGTAGTATGATTCAACCTTAACCCTGTATTGACGCTTTGCCTGTTTGATGGTTCGTCGCAGGGCATAGCAGGATTTCTTGTAAGCTTCCGCGTTAGAGTCCCGCACCTTGAAAGCGGCAGCTCTACCCTTTAGCTCAGTGCGAATGTTGCCTGTAATCCATGGCTTCTGGTTGGGGTATGTACGTACAGTCACTGTGGGGACGACGTCCTCGATGCACTTATTGATAAAGCCAGTGACTGATGTGGTGTATTCCTCAATGTCATCGGAAGAATCACGGAACATGTTCCAGTCTGTGATAGCAAAACAGTCCTGTAGTTTAGCATCTGCTTCATCTGACCACTTTTTTATACACCGAGTCACTGGTGCTTCCTGCTTTAATTTTTTTGTAAGCAGGAATCAGGATAGAGTTGTGGTCGGATTTACCAAATGGAGGGCGAGGGAGAGCTTTGTATGCGTCTCTGTGTGTGGAGTACAGGTGATCTATAATTTTTTTCCCTCTGGTTGCACATTTAACATGTTGATAGAGATTTGGTAGAACTGATTTAAGTTTCCCTGCATTAAAGTCTCCGGCCACTAGGATCGCCACCTCTGGGTGAGTGGTTTCCTGTTTGCTTATTTCTTTATACAGCTGACTGAGTGCGGTCTTAGTGCCAGCATCTGTTTGTGGTGGTAAATAAACAGCCACGAAAAGTATAGCTGAGAACTCTCTAGGCAAGTAGTGTGGCCTGCAATTTATCACAATATACTCTACTTCAAGCGAGCAAAATCTAGAGACTTCCTTAGATTTCATGCACCAGCTGTTGTTTACAAATATGCACAGACCGCCCCCCTCGTCTTACCGGAGTGTGCTGTTCTATCCTGCCGGTGCAGCGTATATCCCGCTAGCTGAATATCATCCGGCTCTTCATCCTCTGTACCTGCGTCGCTTTCCCTTTGCGAATAACTGGGATGTTAGCCCTGCCGGGTGTTTGGAGAATATCATGTGAGTCTTTCTTGTTGTTGAAAAAATCTTTGTCTAATCCGAGGTGAGTGGTCGCTGTCCTGATATCCAGAAGCTCTTATCTGCCGTAAAATACGGTTGCAGAAACATTATGTACAAAATAAGTTACAAATAATGCGAAAAAAAACACATAATAGCACAATTGGTTGGGTGCCCATAAAACTGCTGCCATTTCTTCCGGTGCTATTTTATTTAAAAAAAATAAAAAATGTAATAGAGCCCTCCCTCATTCATGGCTTTGGTTCAAAATAAATAACTACAGACACATTCTTTCTTTCGTCTTTAACAAAGCACATTTTTGGCCAAGTTAATCTCCTCATGTTGTTTGTGAGTGTGTGAGTGTGTGAGTGTGTGTGTGTGTGTGTGTGTGTGTGTGGTGTGTGGTGTGGTGTGGTGTGGTGTGGTGTGGTGTGGTGTGGTGTGGTGTGGTGTGGTGTGGTGTGGTGTGGTGTGTGTGTGTGTGTGTGTGTGTGTGTGTGTGTGTGTGTGTGCGTGTTCAATTACTTGAGACGTGGTTACAATAAAGAATGTAAACGAGTGAAATAAAATAAATCCTATTCATAATGAATAATCAGATGCAAGCTTGTCATTTTTCAAACACACCTATTAGTCTACAGCACTCGTATTTCATCAACAATGACAAATACAAGGCTATAATAGGCTACCCCCTCTCTACTGAACATACTGTAGGGAGTAAAATGGAATGAAAAATGAACCTGGTAATCTAATTCTATCCTGCCATGATCTAATTCTATCCTGCCACCTCTCATGGTCTGCCATGAGAGGTGACTGTGTAGTTCCCCTAAGGAAAAGCACCTTTAGTAAATCTGCTTTTTCTGTGAGAGCTTCCCATGTCTGGAATACACTGCCATCAGACACACATAACTGCACCACATATCACACTTTCACAAAATGCTTGAAGACATGGCTAAAGGTCAATCAGATTTGTGAACATGGTCCCTAGCTGTGTGTTGCCGCTTTCCATGTCTGTTGTCTGTAACTTGTGAGGTGTGGAAACACTTTGTTGCTTTTATGAATTTTGTCTTGCTGCTTTTTGTTCTATGTTGCTCTGTCTGTATGCTACGTCTTGCTTGTCCTATGTTGCTATGTCTGTATGCTATGTCTTGTTCTATGTTGCTATTGTCTATATTGTAATTGTTTTTAATAACCTGCCCAGGGACTGCGGTTGAAAATTAGCCGGCTGGCTAAAACCGGCACTTTTACTGAAACGTTGATTAATGTGCACTGTCCCTGTAAAAATAAAATAAACTAAAAAAAAAAAAAAAAAAACTAATTTCATTTACTGCGGGCCTATGGGTTTAACATTCTCAATGAATAATTATGTTGAACAGAGAAGACGCTTCTTATGAGTTCCATGAGATGATCAATTACCCAACAAAATAACATCAATTTATTTAGCCTAATTGTTTTTATGACTCCAGACAGTAGACTATTATTACTATTTCCTGAATGACTGAATTTTTCTGCATGTCTATTTAACATTTGGATAAAAGAAATCATGCCATGAATTAAAAAAAAAAAAAAAATCACAATGCAACGCGGCATATTGACAACTCAAATGACTTTGAAAGAGCCTTAACCTACAGAAAGCCTATAGCCGACATAACAAAACAAGATATTACATTCAATATAGTTTAGATAACACCATCATTTAATTGTAACTTAAAAAACAATTCCTGGAATCGAATATAGGCTGCAAAAATCCTACATATTGAGTATAAGCCTACTGAAACTTTTACCAGCCGCACCAGTTTAGGCCTACGGCCTGCGGATGGCCCATGGCCTGCGTATGGCTATTCTTTCAGAACGGCTGGCCTTCCGTTGTCTGCAGTTTTGAGTTGAGAACTGTCCCACTCTGTGCTGAATAGCACCACTCCAGGAGACAACACCCTTTGTTTATGTAATGGGCTGTAAGGCACAAGTATCCTGTTTCGGGAAAATCGTCAGTCCACGTCAAGTGCAATTGCGTCAATACCCAAGTTCTCTCTCAACTCCGGGACCACCCGCCAGCTGATTTTTTGGCCCATGCAGGACTCTATAGTGCGAGAGAAGAGAGACACTTGGACAGAAGAGAGACTCTTGGACAGAAACATTCACACCTCCAATAACTTACAAAAGGATCGTCTAATAGCTTGGCTAGGTGTGAAAATTCAATTTAGGCTACGATAGATGTTGCCGGTCAGTCATCTGAGTGAGGACATGAGCGAGCGCACCTTCTGAATGAATGAATGATTATGAAATGTTACCGAATAGATAACAACAATAGAAAGAAGCATTTGGTGACATCTCGATTTCCAGCATTTGCCTCACTCAGACAACAACAAATGTGCAAAAGTACCCCAATTAGCGGGAGAGGTGGGGGCATCTTCTTGTTGCGCCAATGTGCTGAAGTTTATAACAGCTGTCAGTCAAAACCCATACAGCACTGTGAACTGCAGAACGGGCTACAACGAAAATAATCATAAATAAAAGCGAGGATATAATATCAAAAAGAGAATGGAGAATGGAACTAGTCACATTTGAATTGAAACGACCAGATTTAACTGAAAATAAACAAATGTCGGCCTTTAGGGAGCGGTGTCCTGCGCAGGATGGTTGAGTTAATGTGCACTAATGTGATTAGCATGATGTTGTAAGCAACCAGAACATTTCCCAGGACATAGACATGTCTTATATGGTCAGAAAGCTTAAATTGCACTGTTCAATTTACAGTAGCTATTACAGTGAAAAAATACCATGCTATTGTTTGAGGAGAGTGCACAGTTATGTACTTGAAAATGTATCAATTAACCAATTTGGCACATTTGGGCAGACTTGATACAATATTTTGAACAGTAATGCAATGGTTAATTGGATCAGTCTAAAACTTTGCACATACACTGCTGCCATCTAGTGGCCAAAATCTAAATTGGACCTAGACTCCTAAGTCATATATTGGCCTTTCTCTTGCATTTCAAAGATGATGTAAAATAAAATAAGAAATAGGAAACTAAATGTTTTTTCTTTGTATTATCTTTTACCGGATCTAATGTGTTATATTATTCTATATTCATTTCACATTCCCACAAACTTCTTAGTGTTTCCTTTCAAATGGTATCAAGAATATGCATATCCTTGCTTCAGGTCCTGAGCTACAGGCATTTGGATTTGGGTATGTTATTTTAGGATTTTTTTTATTAAAAGGGTCCGATCCTAACCATCCAAATATTTCATACACTATTCTGCACATATTGGGACTTGGCTTGCTTGATCTTCTTAGTTTTTTTCTTCCCATGGGCCTATAATGAAATATATAATAACATTTTAATCATGAAGTGTATTCACAATTGCATGGCATGGTGTTCTTTGCTCGGCTTGTAATGCCCTGATTAATAAATGGAGTAGATGTGCTCAAAGATGCCCTCTGGTGGTTCGAACATTTAATTGAAGAACCACTGTATCCATTAAACAATGTAAATTACGCTTTGGTCCTGTTATTGCTCACACAATTTATATTTGGTGCAAAATGTTTAAACAATGTAACTTGGCATGCCCATAAGCCAATATTTCACAATAATGCTTTGCGATCTGGAAGGCAGCCTTTTACATCCCCACAATGGTCCAAATATGGAATCCGTAACTTGCCAATATCATGGACAGTAATGGTTTGAGAACATTCAAAGATTTGAAAGACACATATACTACCGGTCAAAAGTTTTAGAACACCTACTCATTCAAGGGTTTTTCTTTATTTGTACTATTTTCTACATTGCAGAGTAATAGTGAAGACATCAAAACTATGAAATAACACATATGGAATCATGTAGTAACCAAAAAAGTGTTAAACAAATCAAAATATATTTTATATTCGAGATTCTTCAAATAGCCACCCTTTGCCTTGATGACAGCTTTGCAAACTCTTGGCATTCTCTCAACCAGCTTCACCTGGAATGCTTTTCCAACAGTCTTGAAGGAGTTCCCACATATGCTGAGCACTTGTTGGCTGCTTTTCCTTCACTCTGTGGTACGACTCATCCCAAACCATCTCAATTTGGTTGAGGTCGGGGGATTGTGGAGGCCAGGTCATCTGATGCAGCACTCCATCACTCCCCTTCTTGGTAAAATAGCCCTTACACAGCCTGGAGGTGTGTTGGGTCATTGTCCTGTTGAAAAACAGATGATAGTTCCACTAAGCCCAAACCAGATGGGATGGCGTATCGCTGCAGAATGCTATGGTAGCCATGCTGGTTAAGTGTGCCTTGAATTCTAAATAAATCACAGACAGTGTCACCAGCAAAGCACCCCCACACCATAACACCTCCTCCATGCTCTACGTTGGGAAATACACAGGCAGAGATCATCCGCTCTCCCACACCTTGTCTCAGAAAGACACGGCGGTGGGAACTAAAAATCTCCAATTTGGACTCCACACCAAAGGACAAATTTCCACCGGTCTAATGTCCATTGCTCGTGTTTCTTGGCCCAAGCAAGTCTCTTCTTATTATTGGTGTCCTTTAGTAGTGGTTTCTTTGCAGCAATTCGATCATGAAGGCCTGATTCACACAGTCTTCTCTGAACAGTTGATGTTGAGATGTGTCTGTTACTTGAACTCTGTGAAGCATTTACTTGGGCTGCAATTTCTGAGGCTGGTAAATATAATGAACTTATCCTCTGCAGCAGAGGTAACTCTGGGTCTTCCATTCCCGTGGCAGTCCTCATGAGAGCCAGTTTCATCATAGCACTTGATGGTTTTTGCGACTGCACTTGAAGAAACTTACAAAGTTCTTGAAATATTCCTTATTGCCTGACCATGTCTTAAAGTAGTGATGGACTGTCGTTTCTCTTTGCATATTTGAGCTGTTCTTGCCATAATATGGACTTGGTCTTTTACCAAATAGGGCTATCTTCTGTATCTTCCTTGTCACAACACAACTGATTGGCTCAAACGCATTAAGAAGGAAATAAATTACACAAATACATTTTTAACAAGGCACACACGTTAATTGAAATGCATTCCAGGTGACTACCTGGTTGAGAGAATGCCAAGAGTGTTCAAAGCTGTTATCAAGGCAAAGGGTGGCTATTTAAACAATCTCAAATATAAAATATATTTTGATTTGTTTAACACTTTTTCGGTTACTGTCACTCCCTGATCTGTTTCACCTGTTCCTGTGATTGTCTCCACCCCCTCCAGGTGTCGCTTATTTTCCCCAGTGTATTTATCCCTGTGTTTCCTGTCTCTCTGTGCCAGTTTGTCTTATATGTTAGTCAAGTCAACCAGCGTGTTTTTCCTGTTCTCCTTTTGCTATTCTCTTTTTGCTAGTCTTCCCAGTTTTGACCCTTGCCTGTTTCTGGACTCTGTACCCGTCTGCCTGACCATTCTGCCTGCCTTGACCACAAGCATTTCTGCCACTCTGTACCTCCTGGACTCTGATCTGGTTTTGACCTTTTGCCTGTCCACGATCATTCTCTTACTCCTTTTGGATTATTAAACATTGTAAGATTCCAACCATCTGCCTCCTGTGTCTGCAGCTGGGTCTCGGCTTGTGCCTTGATAGGTTACTACATGATTCCATATGTGTTATTTCATAGTTTTGATGTCTTCACTATTATTATACAATGTAGAAAATAGCAAAAAAAAAGAAACCCTTGAATGAGTAGGTGTTCTAAAACATTTGACCGGTAGTGTATACAGTGCATTTGTAAAGTATTCAGACCCCTTGACTTTTTTCACATTTTGTTATGTTACAGCCTTATTCTAAAATGGATTAAATCGTCCCCCCCCCTCATCATTCTACACACAACACCCCATAAGGACAAGGCAAAAACAGGTGTTTAGAATGTTTGCCTATTTTTTTTTTTTTTTTTTAAGTATTCAGACTCTTTACTCAGTACTTTGTTGAAGCACCTTTCGCATCGATTATGGCCTCAATTATTCTTGGGTATGGCACTACAAGCTTGGCACACCTGTATTCTTCTCTCCAGATCCTCTCACTCGTCAAATATTTCTAGGGACTGGCAACTTTACAGATTCGGTCATTCTCTGGCACGGCATTAGTTTGAAAGACAACGTCCTCCTGGTTTTTCCCATGTCATGTTCTGCTCTCTTGACCAGACAAGGTTTTATTTGTTAATGATCCAGCTCTATAACATTCTTGATGATATTGCGCTAGCTCCCAAGGGGTTGGAGGACAATCCTACATCACTGCCAAAGCACCACTCCTCCTAATCAAAGTATAATAATCACTTTCATATTAGTATTACTCGCTCAACTAACGAAGTGAATCATTCATCGTCCAAGTTCTGTGTACTGGAACACAGTTCTACAGTAACTATAGTAACCTTGGGGAATACACAAGAGGTGTGACTGTGAGGTGTTCTATTTCTGACAGGCAGAGGTCAGAGGAGCGCTGGGTCAGTCAGTCTATAGGGTCATCGTGTCAAACACTGTCCACACACACTGTGGGGTTTTTCCACTTCCCACAGATGTGATGGTCGGGATGTGTGTGTGTGTGCCTGTGTGTTTGTGTGTGCGTACCTGTGGGTCGGACAGGCGGCCCAGGTCTGGGTAGAGGTAGAACTTGATTCCTATGAAGGCTCCCGGTAGGGTGACCCCTCTGATGAGCAGGATACACAGCATGATGTAGGGGAAGGTAGCTGTAAAATACACCACCTGAGGGAACAGGGTTAAGGTTGTACTGTACATACACACGGCTACGGTATGCATAGTGCAAAACAGTACAGCACCAAGAATCACAGATAGCAATGTACAACACAGTGGGTTAAACAGGTGTCTATTCATAATAAGAAGCAAAAGAGTCATTGAATGGTCTCTACCACACACTCAAAAAAAAAAAAAAAGAGCTATCTAGAACGTAAAATGGTTTTTCGGCTGTCAACATAGGGAGAACCCTTTTTGGTTCCAGGTAGAACCCTTTTGGGTTCCATGTAGAACCCTCTGTAGAAAGGGTTCTACCTGGAACCCAAAAGGGTTCTCCTATGGGGACAGCCAAATAACTATTTTGGAACCCTTTTTTCTAAGAGTGTAGTCATCTCAGCTACTGTATCACGTTATCTGCCAGACTTCCACAGGACCACATACCTAGAGTACTTGGCTGTCCAAAGGTGTTAAGCAACTTTGAGAAATGCGTATAAATACTTAGAATATGTCCTGAACAAGTGACCAGACCAGGAGCAACTCTTGGTCCTATTCATTGCCAGAGACTATGCTATTGACTTTTTCAAATTGAAGAGCCTTTCCGGTAAGAACATCTTTCTATATACCGGAGCTGTTAAGTGGAATAAACTACCACAACAACTTAAAGCTATACCGACCAAAACCTATTTTTAAACGTATGTCAAAAGCTTTCTGATGACTGAACGGTAGAACCATTTTCATGTCTGTTTCTATATAATTTATTGCACCATGCACTTTAAGGGACCACAATGGAAATAAATCATTGTATTTCTTAAACTGCCAAATAAAATCACTCAATCAATCAATCTGGATAGGGCTCAGAGGTTCTTCCTGGTCAGGAACTGTATTAGGGAGGCTCACAGAGACAGAATGTAGAGTACCTTGCCGGTGGATTTGACTCCCTTCCAGATACAGAAGTAAACCAGTATCCAGGCTATGGCCAGACACAGCACCAGGTCCCAGTTGAGAGATCCTATATTGTCTATGCCAGAGGAGATACGCAGAACCCTCCGCCTACAAAATCCCAAACACACAAGGGAACAGATAACGTGAGATAATTATAAGTGGATACACATGTGATTGCTATTTACAGATAACCAAACATGATTAGTAAGCTCTGAAATTACAGAGCAAACATGTACATTATGGAGGTATCTGTAAGGACACCACAGCTCTTAAAATCACCCATAAAGAAGACTATCGTGTTTTTGTATTCAGCAGTGCAACACCAGTTGGCAAGACAACGGCCAGTTGGCTGAGGAATAAACAGTAGGCCACCCAGGCTCCTTAAGGAGATGGAGAAACAATAGACTCTTAGTACTTACTCCCAGAACTCAATGACAGGAGACGTGGCGTTCAGACGTGGCTGATTGAAAGAGTCATTCCTCCTCTGGAACTCCATGCAAGAATCTTGAGAACAGAAATGCACAACAAGTTTGCACAAGTTCAGTGAGGACACCAGCTATATGGTTTCTCTAGGGAACCCAACCGTATTCTAATGTTAGGTAAGACTACATGGGACACCACCAACTGCTGATGTAAAAAGGTCTTTATAAATACATTTGATGAATAATTGAGTGTAGTCCTGGATGTTTCTGCTCAACCTCTCTCTGTATATGGTGGCATGCTGGACTTTTCCTCATTCGATCGTGTTTTGTGGGCAGCTCTGTCTCCAGGGCAGAAACAATGTGAATATTTAGGCAATAAATACGATCGGTTCAGTTGAAGTAATCTCAATTGGTTAGGGGTTGGGTAACATTCGAACCAGCAACCTTGCCATTGAGCTTTCCTCCAACCAATCATATTCCTTCTGCCCTTGAGGAAGAGCTTTGACAAGATTGAATAAGGAAAACGTCCACTAAACCTATGGTGGATCTCTGACCTGTGTTCCATGTGTTGTTGCAGGAGGCCCAGGGCAGGTCCCAGGTGAAGGAGTAGGACAGGTAGAAGATGGCCCAGGCCAGGACGATGATGTAATAGAAGTTCAACAGAGCCACGATGACTTGTGTGGCGTAGCCCACTCCTGCAGCGGGGACCAAGGACAAGTGGAGCATTGTGGTTAGCTATGACAATGCCTTTCAATGTTGAATACAACAACACGCATGAAAACCATGTCTTCATTCACATTGCCGACTCCACCATTTCCCATCCGGTAGCCTCTCTGGCTCCTGTGTGAATGTCTACAGTTATATTGTCCTTATTAGGGGCCAATTGAATGATGAAAGCATTGGATACTTGGAAGTGTGCCAGCGTCAGTGGCATGCCAACCATTACATCAACCCCCTCCTACTACATACTGGCAGACAAGCATGCACAAACACACACATGCACTCACACACACGCACTAACGCAAAAAGTTCTCAAAATGTCTCTCTTATTCAATTCTGTTATGCAGACAAGTAGTAGACATGGCTGTAGATAGAGGTAAAATCCACAAAAAAACAATATTTTTGTATTTTTATAATTAGTCCAATATAGTCCCAAAATGTTTTGCCCTTTCAAGAAGCAACGTGATGATGCAAAATATCAAGAAGATCGTTTTTGAGTGGATTTTCCCTTTAATCCTGTCCTTGAAACACATTCATATGCAGTGCACATTAAACAAAATATAGTTCTGACAAAATGTTTTGTAACTGTACTATAACCGAAAAGCCAGGAGTTTCACAGGAACATCCAAATGAGCAAATCCGTGAAGAAAGGCATTGCTTCATAGACAGTAGATATTAGTGGAGGATCACCTTCAAACAGTGGAGTGATCTTCCTCCAACAGGTGACACCTCCCTCGCTGGTGTACTGTCCTAGAGCTGTCTCCAGGAAGAATACTGGGATCCCACACGTGAAGAGGAAGATCAGGTAGGGGATGAAGAACGCACCTGTTGGGAGGAGAGGGGGAGAGGAGAGAACTAGAACTCCATTTTGATATGAGGTCAGATGACATATGCAATCAACAAGGATGATGCTTTTTGAGGCAGCATTTCAAGGTTGGACGTCCCAAAGGTACTCTAAAATGCTACCTTGATTTGGCCAATTTTAAAGTCAGCATCCCACGATTCATTTGCCGGGTAGGATATCCACAGATCTTGCGGCGCAACTTCCGTTACAACTAATGGTGAACGGAAGACCCCGATTTGGAGACCATTCTCCAGAAGAATGAGGTATACTTTGTGAAATGTTAGTATTAAGTTTATTTATTTTCCAAATGATTTGAAAATGTTGATCAAATTACTGTCATTTGTATAATAATGTAAATCATTTGGACAATGGCGAGCTTGCTGTTACAATGCTATTACAATGACATTTTACCAAGATATGAGAAATGGGGGCTAGACATAATACATCAATTATTGTTTTCTGATAAAATGATACATTATCTTCACCCTAAAGTTCTACAGATATAAAAACAATGAAGTTTAAGAAACCCAGAACTACCTTATGCACCCCGTCCGTCCGTCCGTTCGTCTACTCAACCTCTTTTAAAACGACCAATTTAAAAGACATCAACCCTGCCATTCTGAAAAACTCGTTTTAATTGGTACCTCCATAATATTGTGGGATATAATAAATTCCAAACAGGAGTGTGTTGTTTGTTACTGTTGTACTGCATGATTTATATATTTAATGTGTCTGGGCTTGGCAGGCGGCACAGAAGCATAAACATATATCAGTCAAAAATTCATTAGGTGGATTTATTGCTCAACAACAATTTTACAGTTTTACACCACTGCTAATTCCAGATTCCATGCCCTTCATAACTGTTTCTAGCATTAAAACACAATGTACTCAAAGGCTCCAGTGCCATTTAAGTTCATAACAACAGGCTTTGGGTCAGTTAAAGGAAATATAGTAGGTAAACTTACATTTCTTTAATGATATGGATATGACATCAGTCACAGTTGTCCTGATCAATAGTACTGAAGGACGATTGTGAACCGATATGAACAAAATGATGTGACATGCTGTCATTGAGCACTGTGATGGTATCCCTTTCCTGCACTCAAATGACCTAGTGGCCTCATGGGTGGAATGATATTAATATTTTTCAGAATTACATTATTAAAAAATATATTTTAAAAAACGGCCAAAAATCTGGTCTTACTATGTGAAACGGTTTTGTTATATTTCAGTCTTCTGTGATGTATATAAAGTGTAATATTGGGATGCAAACTCAACATCGAATACATTTCAACTCTATGTCTGACATGGTACATGTGTCTTCTTTTCTTTTAGCCCATAACCATGTGTGTGAGGTATATACTTTTGTTTCAAAATATATGTGTTTAAGACTACCTAGAAACACTCTGAGTGACCCAGATTTAGCCCACTGCAGTAAAAGGTTAACACCTACCTCCTCCGTTCTTGTAGCACAGGTAAGGGAAGCGCCACACATTTCCCAGTCCTATGATCTCCCCGGCGACAGACAGGACAAACTCCACCTTGTTGCCCCACTGACCCCTCTCCTTCATCTTCTCATCGCTCTGTGGCACAATGTCCAGGGGCCGACTGTGGTCGTTGGAGGGGTCCATCTTGGGCAGGCTCTCCATGTCGCCTGAAGAAGCAACACATTAGAGTGAGTGGAGGAGAGGTGAGACACTGGGAGGGAGAGTAACACTACCTTACATAATTATATAGGCTAACCCCACAGCCTAAAGCCTTGTATTTACTGTGTAGTGGTATTGAGCAGGGAAGGGGTTTCTCCTGTAGTATCTGTATACCTTTATCACACCACTCCCAGATCAACAGGCTCATCTTAAAGCAAACACAACTTTACAGTCCTTAAGTCTCCCTAGGGACTATGTCCTGGAAATTAACAATGGGAGGAGTACAAGCCTCAAGGACATGGGGGTTATAGGGGCACTTCAGTTGTGCATACATCCCCTTTGAGTGTTTGGAACAAAGGTCAAGCAGCAAGAGGTGTGAGAGAAGGAAGAATTTCAAGACATTCTGTAGTTCTCACGCACAATTTACCACAAGCAAGAAAGAGTCAAACATTGACAAAACATTAATAACAGCTGCTCTTTCAATGACATAGACTGACCAGCTGATAGCTATGATCCCTTATTGATGTCACTTGTTAAATCCACTTCAATCAGTGTAGATGAAGGGTAGCAGACAGGTTAAAGAAGGATTTTTAAGCCTTGAGACAATATTGAGACATGGATTGTGTGTGTGTGCCATTCAGAGGGTGAATGGGCAAGACAAAAGATTTAAGTGTCTTTGAACGGGGTATGGTAGTAGGTGCCAGGTGCACTGGTTTGAGTGTGTCAAGAACTGCAACGCTGTTGGGTTTTTCACACTCAACAGTTTTCCGTGTGTATCAAGAATGGTCCAACATCCAAAGAACATGCAGCCAACTTGACACAACTGTGGGAAGCATTGAGTCAACATGGGCCAGCATCCCTGTGCAACTCAATATTAGGAAGGTGTTCTTAATGTTTTGTACACTCTGTCCTTTCCTGTCTAGAAGGGGTCCAGTCACTGAAAATTGTGTCTTACGTGACGGCTTGTTTGAGCTTCACAACTCATGGCCGGACGGTGTTTAGGTCCAGTGATGCTGAAAGAGGAAACAGACAGCTCACTGACCGTGCTCACTGCTGTCATATCTCATTAACAAGGCCTCTCATCACCCTCCCCTCCCTCTCCCTCTCTGTTTCTTTCTCTTTCACTCCCTCGCTCCCCTCTCTCTTCTTCCCTCTCACTCTCTCCCTCACTCTATCTCTCTCTGACCCCCCTGTCTCCCTCTCTCAACTTGGTTAGTCCAGTAGTCCCTCCCGTCACAGATCAAACAAAACAAATTAATGTTCGGCCTGCGGGAGAGGACTGTTCCAAGAATCGTCCCCCCTTAACCCAAAACACCAGGGCCACTCCGACCTGGCTCTCCTGGGTCTAATAAGACGGCTGTTTTCTCGGCAGAGAGAGTTGAATTTAGGTCTGCAACAATAGGAGAGATGGCAACCCCGCTGTGCCATAAGCTTTGGGAATGTGCTCTTAGCTCAGCCTATCACTGGCAGAGCAGGGCAGGGTGGATGGGATGGAGGGGAGAGAGGAGCCAACATCTTCTGAGCATGGGCCAAATTGTGGCCAGCGGTAAAAATAGAGCCCCTTGTTTTCAGAAGGTATTTGGTGGGAATGAAGGCTTGGCATCATAAAGGACTGGAGCCTCTTATTGGCAAGGGGCTTCTTTGTCCTGCTGGGACGGCATAGAGAGGAGATCTCCAGGCTGCCAGTGAGCCTGATCACACTTTACCTTGGTTTTTCACAGGCTCAGTGTGGGCCACGGGGGCAGCGTGACCCAGAAGCCAAATTCCTCCACACCGAGACCTCTCCAGACTCCAGTCCAGGGGCACAGGCCTCACTTTTTTTTTTACTAGGTGAGAATAAATATTTGCCTCATTTTTAGTAACAGGACAGCTGCTTTGCAGATAGGTGTTGATACAGAAGCTAGGGGGCTGTCTGAAATGAAGGCCAAGACTGAGGAGAACTGAGCACGCCAAGCCTCAAGCCAAGCATTCACCTCTCTCATAAAGCCTCACGCAAAGCCACTGGGCCAGCATTCACCTCTCTCATAAAGTCTCAAGCCAAGTCACTGGGCCAGCATTCACCTCTCTCATAAAAGACTGCACTTCAACAGACTCACTGACTGACTACAGTGGGTAACCTACTGGATATCACTCTTTCTGTCAGCCTACTGGATATCAATCTCTCTGTCAGCCTATCGGATATCACTCTTTCTGTCAGCCTACTGGATATCACTCTTTCTGTCAGCCTACTGGATATTACTCTTTCTGTCAGCCTACTGGATATCACTCTTTCTGTCAGCCTACTGGATATCACTCTTTCTGTCAGCCTACTGGATATCACTCTTTCTGTCAGCCTACTGGATATCACTCTTTCTGTCAGCCTACTGGATATCACTCTTTCTGTCAGCCTACTGGATATTACTCTCTCTGTCAGCCTACTGGATATTACTCTTTCTGTCAGCCTACTGGATATCACTCTTTCTGTCAGCCTACTGGATATCACTCTTTCTGTCAGCCTACTGGATATCACTCTTTCTGTCAGCCTACTGGATATCACTCTTTCTGTCAGCCTACTGGATATTGCTCTCTCTGTCAGCCTACTGGATATCACTCTTTCTGTCAGCCTATCGGATATCACTATTTCTGTCAGCCTACTGGATATTACTCTCTCTGTCAGCCTACTGGATATTACGCTTTCTGTCAGTCTACTGGATATCACTCTTTCTGTCAGCCTACTGGATATTACTCTCTCTGTCAGCCTACTGGATATCACTCTTTCTGTCAGCCTACTGGATATCACTCTTTCTGTCAGCCTACTGGATATTACTCTTTCTGTCAGTCTACTGGATATCACTCTTTCTGTCAGTCTACTGGATATCACTCTTTCTGTCAGCCTACTGGATATCACTCTTTCTGTCAGTCTACTGGATATCACTCTTTCTGTCAGCCTACTGGATATCACTCTCTCTGTCTAACTACTGGATATCACTCTTTCTGTCAGCCTACTGGATATCACTCTTTCTGTCAGTCTACTGGATATCACTCTTTCTGTCAGCCTACTGGATATCACTCTCTCTGTCAGCCTATTGGATATCACTCTTTCTACTCTTTCTGTCTAACTACTAGATATCACCCTTTCTGTCAGCCTACTGGATATCACTCTTTCTACTCTTTCTGTCTAACTACTAGATATCACCCTTTCTGTCAGCCTACTGGATATCACTCTCTCTGTCAGCCTATTGGATATCACTCTTTCTACTCTTTCTGTCTAACTACTAGATATCACCCTTTCTGTCAGCCTAATGGATTTCACTCTTTCTGTCTGAATACTGGATATCACTATTTCTGACTACCAGTGGTGGAAAAAGTACCCAGTTGTCATACTTGAGTAAAAGTAAAGATACCTTAATAGAAAATGACTCAAGTAAAAGTGAATGTCCCCCAGTAAATACTACTTGAGCAAAAGTTTCAAAGTATTTGGTTTTAAACCTATTTAAGTGTCAAAAGTCAATTTAATTGATAAAGTATACTTAAGCATCAAAAGTAAAAGTATAAATACTTTCAAATTCCTTATATTAAGCAAACCAGACGGCAGAATTTTCTTGTTTTAAAAATGTACGGATAGTCAGGGGATATCACTATTTCTACTCTTTTCCCAGAAAACCCAGGGGTTATTATTTGACTGTGCACGTATATGTTTGTGTTCATGTTGTGTTCCTATGTGTGTTCCTATGTGTGTGGGTTTGAGTGTGTGTGTGTTCATGTCTGTTTAATCACGTGCTGTTACTACTGCAGGTGTAGATTGATGGTGGCCCTCAGATCTTTTTCACCTACGCTGCCATCTTGGAAAATGTTCTCCATAAGATTTGCTTCATGACATTGTGAAATAATAAATGGCTGTTGTGAATATAAGTGATTGTGATTCTTGGCATCATACAAAGATAGTCAGAGGATTTAGACTGCAAGTTCCAACCTGAATCACCATTATTTATAACAACCCTATTTTCCTCACAGTTTTTGCCTAGGGGGCATAGGTATGCCACAAAGCTCCGTACGATACGCTCCGTTGACACACAAAACAGAAAAGTATTTGAATTTTGGAACTAGATGTTCATAAACTTGTCTGAGGATGTTACAGCATGTCATCACACCCACCAGTGGTGAGATCCTGCTCTAGCTCTTATTAACATCATTTAACCCTCAATTGGTTTTAGGTGGTTTGAACCACCAACTGATATACATTGAGTGTACAAAACATTAGGAACACCTTCCTAATATTGAGTTGCACCCTCTTTTGCCCTCAGAACAGCCTCAATTCATCGGGGCATGAATTCTACAAGGTGTCGAAAGCATTCCACAAGGATGCTGGCCCATGTTGACTCCAATGCTTCCCACAATTGTATCAAGTTAGTTGGATGTTCTTTGGGTGGTGGACCATTCTTGACACACATGGGAAACTGTCGAGCGTGAAAAACCCAACAGCTTTGCAGTTCTTGACACACTCAAACCTGTGCACCTGGCACATACAATCATACCCCGTTCAAAGTCACTTAAATCTTTTGTCTTGCCCATTCACCCTCTGAATAGCACACACACAATCCATGCCTCAATATTCTCAAGGCTTAAAAATCCTTCTTTAACCTGCCACCTCCCCTTCATCTACACTGATTGTTCCTAATGTGTTGTACACACCGTGTTTTTAATGCAGTCATAGCATTGCCTCTGTGCTTCTTCATTAAGAGATGTCCTAACATAATAATACTCAGTCAATCAGTTCTAGACACGCTGACAGATGACAGACTGTAAGGTCTCCAAACATCAGGTTAATGCATACGTTAACTGTCAACATCAGTACAGTGGAAAATGCAAAGCATGATCACAGTTACCTGACATATTCCAACATAGGGTTGCATAATTAAAATCCAATACACCTGCCTGGCAGGTGTATTGGATTTTAATTATGCAACCCATTACCAAACACTTTATGAAATTATAAAAATGTCTGAAATTATGTTTACATTAAAACTGAGTGTGATACTGTACGTACATGTTTAAATTCTCCAATATCTGAGTCTCTTTGTTTGTCTGAGATAAGTCAAGTCAACACTTGGATGTGGGTGAAAACCCATCATACTGATTGTGGTCAGAATGTACAAGGCACAAAGTCCTGGATGAGTTAAGGACACAAATGAGTGAAAACCCCAAGGGAAAATGTAAACAATGACATTGATTTCCACCACAGGATCAGATCTGCTGGGTTGCTACTGTAGGGCCACGTTTAACAAAACAAAAAAAGCTGAATGTTTTAAGAACCAGAAATGTATATTAAAAACTATTACTGTACTCAATCTATTTGTATGCCCCTCACTTTGCCCATCTGACAGAAAAAAACAATAATATTCTAGACCGGTCCCATTATCCAGACACCTGCATCAGCTAAGTATAGCCAACATAAAGTAGGAATGACTTCTCCTGTGGCTCTGGCTGCATCTATCATGGTACCACATTACATATGGATGATCTCCCTGTATTCATGTTTAGAATTTATTCAGTAACTCTAGCAACAATATTGCATTAACATTGACTTACATACTACAGTAGTTTAGTAATTATTTTGTAGTTGCATAATGGAGTTGAGGGGATGGTCCAACTTCAAACTAACTATAACTTATAAATGCTTTATATAGCACACAAGTCTTCACAAGCATGGCATGGATCCATAACAAATCATCTAAAAGCTGGTGTCATACTATATAAATGGTGTATAAAGGGTAACATAACAGCTCCTTATGTAGGGTGCTATAGCAGCTCCTTATGTACGGTGACATAACAGCTCCTTATAGAGGGTATCATAACAGATCCTTATGTAGGGTGACATAACATCTCCTTATGTAGGGTGACATAACAGCTCCTTATGTAGGGTGACATAACAGCTCCTTATGTAGGGTGCATAAACAAATGGAACATAACCCAACCCACTATACTTTTAACTCTAAAGACAAAAGGGTCAGGCAAGGCAAGTCATGCATGATTCTTATGTTATTCATTAGCCAAGGTTAACCAGGGCAGCTGGTATTGTTTCTAATGATACAGTAACACATTGCATTTAAATTGGTTTAGATGTTCAATGCATTTGTATCGATCCAACTGAATCTGCACACGTTTGTTAAGCAACCTGTCAACAGAGTAATTATGGACCTCATCACCAAAAGTTGTCAACAACAGACTTGTCAACCTTACCTTCTTAAAGTATATCCATGACTTGCATGTCATAAAGACTGGATAAGATCCATGGACATTAGCTCCTCTCAATAGATCAACATCTAGACTATTCCTAACCTCAGTGACAGTTTTCATTATTACACAATCAAAAAAGTGCCAAATAATGGTCCCCAAATGTCTCAATAAGGACGCATCATCAGACCAGATGGGATATCTTCATAAAGACAAACCAAGCATGGCGCAGAGCCAACATCTAGGATTCAACAATACTCACTGAATATTCATCAAACTTAACCATTCAACAAAAAGTTATTTTTAGAAGAGTGCAAACTCATGCCAACCTAAAATGAAGCAGGAAATATGCCACTGTAATTGTGTATGATGATTTCACCAGTACAGATGCATGGAAAAGTAAGCATATTTTTTCACCCAGTGCGTACTCACCTTTCATAGTGATGTAAAGACAGCCTTATGGTTTGAATGGTTAGCCAGATATTGGCCTGTTGGTGTCCAGGTTGCACTATATAACGTGCATGGAGGGGCGGGGATCTCTGTAACTCCAAACTTTAGTTCAGCCTTCAATGAGCTTCTCGTCAACTTTTCTCTGCACCCTCTTCTAGCCCCCCTTCCTCTAGTTCCATTCAGAAACCCCCACACACTCCTCCCCCCTCCCCCCAACCCTCCACCCCACACACACACACACACACACTCAATGCAGCACACTAGAGGTCTGTGCCTTCTCTGTGTGGTGGGTCGATTGCATAACCTTGGAAACATACATTCTCCCAGGGTCTCTCTCTCGGTCTATAGTGAGAGGGGGAGGTGGGACTGGGTTCAATATTGTGTTCAGCCTTATAGATCTCCCTAAATACATTACAGACTGACACACACAGGCATGCATGCAGGCACACACACACACACACACACCGTCACACCCCAAAGAGCCCCATCCAACCCCATCATATATTCCTCCAGTCAAGTGAGATTTCTAAGCTGTCTGCACTGACTGATTGTAATTAAAACATCACTCCTGCTTAGTGAAGCCCCTGCTCCCAAACACATCCCCGATTCATCCCCCGGAAAATAGACCGGATCCCTTCCTCACAGGCCCAGCACCCCATTCACAACATTTTCCCACCGCATGGGGCTAGAGTGGCCCAGTTCAGGGCATTTGTTTGAAGGTTGTGGGTCTTAACAATCCAGAGGCCTTTTCTGGGGTTGACGTGTTCTGGCATTTTCTGCCTTGCAGGTTCTTTTGGGGTGAGGGCATTTTGTTTCTCCCTCCCTCCATTTTCTTTTTCAAACTGTATTAGTATTCTAGTCAAGGACAGAAGTTTGCTTTCCCTCAACCTGCAGTTGTTTGACTTAGTTGTACTTGTATTCAGGGTCTTGGAGCGACCGTAAATTAGAGATACAGCTTGGCTTTGCCAGATAACTATCTAGCTTTCCAGGAATTAACCCCATGTGAAGTCAACAAATGATCTATCTGCATAATAGATTTGACTACATCTATAATCTACATATTTAATTATGCTAACGATTACTCCCAGTGCTTTACATTGTATGGGGGGGTAGCTCAACCTTTCCACCACCAAACTGCATCTAGTTCATACTGTAGGCATAGAGGTCCTGTGCATTGTAGATTATTTGCAACAGATCCTCAGTGGAGAGAATGACCTGTAGACAGCCCTATAGAGCTTTACAGAAGACAGCATTGACAGTAACTAACATAACCAATACTGTTGTCAATGAAATTGTGTTACCCAAATACCAAATTTTTCTGCCAAACGGATGGGATGGCGTTTCATCAGTAATTGTAACCTTTGGCAGAGTTATCCTAAAGCATGCTCCTTGTAGTAGCTTGACATTGGATCGTTCCTCTTATCATTAAACTGTATGCTGTGTCACCATGACTCCCCTATACAAGGACCTAATAATCTAAACAGGATACATCTACAGGTACAATTGAGAGCATTGTCGGTTGGACAAGGTGGTTTCATGTCCTGCGCTTACCCGCCTTCAAACCATGGGTATGCCCAGATCTATCAAATATAGAATGACCATGATATCAACATACTCCATCCACTTCCTCAAGTGCACATGATCAGGTAGTATAATATGTTTTGAAGGTCGACTTACACATGATAAAGGGAGTCAAGACAGTGTCAGGCCTAGATTTGCAAAATCAAAGCATTAACAACTGCTTCAGGTCATCATAGTTCAGTCGTTCAGTCCTGTTTACGAGGAAAGCTTCATTAATTGCCCACACATTCCATTCTTTAAAAAATGGCCCAAGACCTTGTCCAAAATAATTGTCACACTTGATGATTTCCACCGGTCTAAAACAACATAAAGAGTAAAAAACGGTCCAACAACAATGAATTGTATTTCCCTTCATCCTCCCCCATTTTAGTTCGTTTCCTGCTGTTCTTCACTGTACTGCCACAGGTCGCTGATCGGAGTCTCAAATTACACCGTATTCCCTATGTAGTGCACTACTTTTGACGAGGGCCCACAGGGCTCCGGTCAAAAGTAGTGCACTATATAGAGAATAGGGTGCTATTTGGCACTATATAGGGAATGGGGTGCTATTTGGGACTCACACTGTGTCTGTCCGCCAGGCTGAAGACGCTGCCCTGTCTTTCCTTGTTACAATCAGCCTGTCCTGTTCATAACAACCATGCTGTTCATTAGGAGGTTTAAGCATGCGGCTCCAGGTCTCCTGTCGTGAAGGAAGGCAGTTTGGGCCTGATCTGTAGTCTGACTGTAAGACACAGTTGGAAGGTTTGCTCATAAAGATTCCCATAGACCCCTGCTTTATCTTAATTTAACTAGTTTGTTGCACCAAGAGGTCATGATTATGCATATATACTGAATCTTTGATATTCTTTTCCCCCCAGTCTGATTTAGTGCCTGGTCTTGTCCAATAGGTTTCAACGGTTTGTTGGCATAGTAGAGGGAAACAGTACGTATACACGTGTTCCTGCGAGTCTTATCTTACAGTGATGGGGTCATAATATTTTTTCGCTTTAACCATTGAAAAAATAGAGCCACATTTGTAGGAAGACAACAGAAACCGCGCTCTGTTTAAAACAACCATGTCTAGCGGCTACCGGAGGTTACTGACCTAACCCCAGTTCTATGAACCAAGCTCACATTTTCTCTCGCGACCCCATTTTCAAACCAGGCGACCCCACATCTCTAGTTTGGGAAACCCTGCCCGACAAGGTCCGGAGCCTGCTGGTTCTCTGTTCTACGTGATAGTTAATTGCACCCAGTCTAAATCAGTCGCTAATTAGAGGGGAACAATGAAAGAATGCAGAGGAACTGGCTTTGAGGTCAAGAGTTGAGTTTGAGGGATCTATAGCTTAGTCAGAGTGTCAGTTACACATTGATTGGTAACGGTTAAGCTAGTGGTTATGTAGCCTGCCCTGAGTGCCAGTATCTTTCTGCTTTCTTGCCAACTCCTTGTCACTCATTGTTACATGTTTAGCATGACAATTCCATAAGAAGTTGGCAAGACAGCAGAAACAGACCAGCACTCAGACTAGTGGTTAAACATATATTTTTCTGTTGTGAAACCAAGTGGTTTTGGGTTGTATAAGCTCGGGAGATCAGGCGGCTTGCGAGGCTAGGCAGTAGTCCCCTCACAGGTGCTTCCAGTGTTTCGAATAAAGTGTGCGTGGTGTGGGTGGCAGCTGTTTTATACACAAAGACACTGCGTAAACATTGCTATGGTAGATTTGATTGAATCCGGCCCAAATCCCCTTTGACCAATCACATTTGAGAAAGACCTGACATTCACCTCATCTCACCTACAACAGAAATCAGATTTAACAGACTAACATAACAATAGACATAACAGACTATCAGAACAACAGACATGACAGACTATCAGAACAACAGACATAACAGACTATCATAACAATAGACATAACAGACTATTATAACAATAGACATAACAGACTATTATAACAACAGACATAACAGACTATCATAACAATAGACATAACAGACTATTATAACAATAGACATAACAGACTATTATAACAACAGACATAACAGACTATCATAACAACAGACATTACAGACTATTATAACAATAGACATAACAGACTATCATAACAATAAACATAACAGAAGAACTATCAATACTAGACATACACTACTGTTCAAAAGTTTGGGGTCACTTAGAAATTGCCTTGTTTTTGAAAGAAAAGCACATTTTTTTGGCCATTAAAATAACATTAAAAAACAGCAGATTTTTAAAGGAATATATGCGTACATAGGCGTACAGAGGCCCAGTATCAACAACCATCACTCCTGTGTTCCAATGGCACGTTGTGTTAGCTAATCCAAGTTTATCATTTTAAAAGGCTAATTGATCATTAGAAGGCCAGAAATGGCCAGAAACAAAGACCTTTCTTCTGAAACTCGTCAGTCTATTCTTGTTCTGAGAAATGAAGGTTATTCCATGTGAGAAATTGCCAAGAAACTGAAGATCTCATACAACGCGGTGTACTTCTACCTTCACAGAACAGCGCAAACTGTCTCTAACCAGAATAGGAGTGGGAGGCCCCGGTGCACAACTGAGCAAGAGGACAAGTACATTAGAGTGTTTTAGTGTTTTTTACATTAGAGTGTTACAGTTTGAGAAGTAGACGCCTCTCAAGTCCTCAACTGGCAGCTTCATAAAATAGTACCCGCAAAACACAAGTCTCAACATCAACAGTGAAGAGGCGACTCCCGGATTGCTGGCCTTCTAGGCAGAGTTGCAAAGAAAAAGCCATATCTCAGAGTGGCCAATAAAAAGAAAAGATGAAGATGGGTAAAAGAACACAGACACTGGACAGAGGAAATCTGTGTTATAACTAAGAACAGTGTTATATCTAAGACTAGTGTTATAACTAAGACTAGTGTTATAACTAAGACTAGTGTTTTAACTAAGACTAGTGTTATACTAAGAACAGTGTTATAACTAAGACTAGTGTTATAACTAAGACTAGTGTTATACTAAGACTAGTGTTATAACTAAGACTCGTGTTTTACTAAGACTAGTGTTATAACTAATAACAGTGTTATAACTAAGACTAGTGTTATACTAAGACTCGTGTTATACTAAGAACAGTGTTATAACTAAGACTCGTGTTATAACTAAGACTCGTGTTATAACTAAGACTCGTGTTATACTAAGAATAGTGTTATATCTAAGAATAGTGTTATACTAAGACTCGTGTTATAACTAAGACTCGTGTTATAACTAAGACTCGTGTTATAACTAAGACTCGTGTTATACTAAGAATAGAGTTATAACTAAGACTAGTGTTATAACTAAGACTAGTGTTATAACTAAGACTCGTGTTATACTAAGACTCGTGTTATACTAAGAATAGTGTTATAACTAAGAATAGTGTTATAACTAAGACTAGTGTTATAACTAAGACTAGTGTTATACTTAGAACAGTGTTATATCTAAGACTAGTGTTATAACTAAGAATAGTGTTATAACTAAGACTAGTGTTATAACTAAGACTCGTGTTATAACTAAGACTCGTGTTATACTAAGAATAGTGTTATAACTAAGACTCGTGTTATACTAAGAACAGTGTTATATCTAAGACTAGTGTTATACTAAGAACAGTGTTATATCTAAGACTAGTGTTATAACTAAGACTCGTGTTATACTAAGAACAGTGTTATATCTAAGACTAGTGTTATACTAAGAACAGTGTTATACTAAGAATAGTGTTATACTAAGACTCGTGTTATACTAAGAACAGTGTTATAACTAAGACTCGTGTTATAACTAAGACTAGTGTTATAACTAAGACTCGTGTTATAACTAAGACTAGTGTTATAACTAAGACTAGTGTTATAACTAAGACTAGTGTTATAACTAAGACTAGTGTTATAACTAAGACTCCTGTTATAACTAAGAATAGTGTTATAACTAAGACTAGTGTTATAACTAAGACTCGTGTTATACTAAGAACAGTGTTATAACTAAGAATAGTGTTATAACTAAGACTAGTGTTATAACTAAGACTAGTGTTATAACTAAGACTCGTGTTATAACTAAGACTCGTGTTATACTAAGAATAGTGTTATAACTAAGACTAGTGTTATAACTAAGACTAGTGTTATACTAAGAACAGTGTTATAACTAAGAATACTGTTATAACTAAGACTAGTGTTATAACTAAGACTAGTGTTATAACTAAGACTCGTGTTATACTAAGAACAGTGTTATAATTAAGAATAGTGTTATAACTAAGACTAGTGTTATAACTAAGACTCGTGTTATAACTAAGACTCGTGTTATACTAAGACTAGTGTTATAACTAAGACTCGTGTTATACTAAGAATAGTGTTATAACTAAGAATAGTGTTATAACTAAGACTAGTGTTATAACTAAGACTCGTGTTATAACTAAGACTCGTGTTATAACTAAGACTAGTGTTATAACTAAGACTAGTGTTATAACTAAGACTAGTGTTATAACTAAGACTAGTGTTATAACTAAGACTCCTGTTATAACTAAGAATAGTGTTATAACTAAGACTAGTGTTATAACTAAGACTCGTGTTATACTAAGACTCGTGTTATACTAAGAATAGTGTTATAACTAAGAATAGTGTTATAACTAAGACTAGTGTTATAACTAAGACTAGTGTTATACTTAGAACAGTGTTATATCTAAGACTAGTGTTATAACTAAGAATAGTGTTATAACTAAGACTAGTGTTATAACTAAGACTCGTGTTATAACTAAGACTCGTGTTATACTAAGAATAGTGTTATAACTAAGAATAGTGTTATAACTAAGACTAGTGTTATAACTAAGACTAGTGTTATACTAAGAACAGTGTTATATCTAAGACTAGTGTTATAACTAAGACTAGTGTTATAACTAAGACTCGTGTTATAACTAAGACTCGTGTTATACTAAGAACAGTGTTATATCTAAGACTAGTGTTATACTAAGAACAGTGTTATATCTAAGACTAGTGTTATAACTAAGACTCGTGTTATACTAAGAACAGTGTTATATCTAAGACTAGTGTTATACTAAGAACAGTGTTATACTAAGAATAGTGTTATACTAAGACTCGTGTTATACTAAGAACAGTGTTATAACTAAGACTCGTGTTATAACTAAGACTAGTGTTATAACTAAGACTCGTGTTATAACTAAGACTAGTGTTATAACTAAGACTAGTGTTATAACTAAGACTAGTGTTATAACTAAGACTAGTGTTATAACTAAGACTCCTGTTATAACTAAGAATAGTGTTATAACTAAGACTAGTGTTATAACTAAGACTCGTGTTATACTAAGAACAGTGTTATAACTAAGAATAGTGTTATAACTAAGACTAGTGTTATAACTAAGACTAGTGTTATAACTAAGACTCGTGTTATAACTAAGACTCGTGTTATACTAAGAATAGTGTTATAACTAAGAGTAGTGTTATAACTAAGACTCGTGTTATACTAAGAACAGTGTTATAACTAAGAATACTGTTATAACTAAGACTAGTGTTATAACTAAGACTAGTGTTATAACTAAGACTCGTGTTATACTAAGAACAGTGTTATAATTAAGAATAGTGTTATAACTAAGACTAGTGTTATAACTAAGACTCGTGTTATAACTAAGACTCGTGTTATACTAAGACTAGTGTTATAACTAAGACTAGTGTTATAACTAAGACTCGTGTTATACTAAGAATAGTGTTATAACTAAGAATAGTGTTATAACTAAGACTAGTGTTATAACTAAGACTCGTGTTATAACTAAGACTCGTGTTATAACTAAGACTAGTGTTATAACTAAGACTAGTGTTATAACTAAGACTAGTGTTATAACTAAGACTAGTGTTATAACTAAGACTCCTGTTATAACTAAGAATAGTGTTATAACTAAGACTAGTGTTATAACTAAGACTCGTGTTATACTAAGAACAGTGTTATAACTAAGAATAGTGTTATAACTAAGACTAGTGTTATAACTAAGACTCGTGTTATACTAAGAACAGTGTTATAACTAAGAATAGTGTTATAACTAAGACTCGTGTTATACTAAGAACAGTGTTATAACTAAGAATAGTGTTATAACTAAGACTAGTGTTATAACTAAGACTAGTGTTATAACTAAGACTAGTGTTATAACTAAGAACAGTGTTATAACTAAGACTAGTGTTATAACTAAGAATAGTGTTATAACTAAGAACAGTGTTATAACTAAGAACAGTGTTATAACTAAGAATAGTGTTATAACTAAGACTCGTGTTATACTAAGAATAGTGTTATAACTAAGAATAGTGTTATAACTAAGAACAGTGTTATAACTAAGAACAGTGTTATACTAAGAATAGTGTTATACTAAGAACAGTGTTATAACTAAGACTAGTGTTATAACTAAGACTAGTGTTATACTAAGAACAGTGTTATATCTAAGACTAGTGTTATAACTAAGAACAGTGTTATAACTAAGAATCGTGTTATAACTAAGAACAGTGTTATACTAAGAATAGTGTTATACTAAGAACAGTGTTATAACTAAGACTAGTGTTATAACTAAGAACAGTGTTATACTAAGAATAGTGTTATACTAAGAACAGTGTTATAACTAAGACTAGTGTTATACTAAGACTAGTGTTATACTAAGACTAGTGTTATACTAAGACTCGTGTTATACTAAGACTTGTGTTATACTAAGACTAGTGTTATAACTAAGAATAGTGTTATACTAAGAACAGTGTTATAACTAAGACTAGTGGTATACTAAGACTCGTGTTATACTAAGACTTGTGTTATACTAAGACTAGTGTTATACTAAGACTTGTGTTATACTAAGAATAGTGTTATAACTAAGACTCGTGTTATACCGAGAACAGTGTTATATTTATATCTAAAAATAGTGTTATAACTAAGACTCGTGTTATAACTAAGACTCGTGTTATAACTAAGACTCGTGTTATAACTAAGACTAGTGTTATAACTAAGACTCGTGTTGTACTAAGAACAGTGTTATAACTAAGACTAGTGTTATAACTAAGACTCGTGTTATAACTAAGACTAGTGTTATAACTAAGACTCGTGTTGTACTAAGAACAGTGTTATAATTAAGAATAGTGTTATAACTAAGACTAGTGTTATAACTAAGACTCGTGTTATAACTAAGACTCGTGTTATACTAAGACTAGTGTTATAACTAAGACTAGTGTTATAACTAAGACTCGTGTTATACTAAGAACAGTGTTATAACTAAGAATAGTGTTATAACTAAGACTAGTGTTATAACTAAGACTAGTGTTATACTAAGAACAGTGTTATATCTAAGACTAGTGTTATAACTAAGAATAGTGTTATAACTAAGACTAGTGTTATAACTAAGACTCATGTTATACTAAGAATAGTGTTATAACTAAGACTCGTGTTATAACTAAGACTCGTGTTATACTAAGAACAGTGTTATAACTAAGAATAGTGTTATAACTAAGACTCGTGTTATACTAAGAACAGTGTTATAACTAAGAATAGTGTTATAACTAAGACTAGTGTTATAACTAAGACTAGTGTTATACTAAGAACAGTGTTATATCTAAGACTAGTGTTATAACTAAGAACAGTGTTATACTAAGACTAGTGTTATACTAAGACTCGTGTTATACTAAGACTTGTGTTATACTAAGACTAGTGTTATAACTAAGAATAGTGTTATACTAAGAACAGTGTTATAACTAAGACTAGTGGTATACTAAGACTCGTGTTATACTAAGACTTGTGTTATACTAAGACTAGTGTTATACTAAGACTAGTGTTATAACTAAGAAAAGTGTTATAACTAAGAACAGTGTTATAAATAAGAACAGTGTTATAACTAAGAATAGTGTTATAACTAAGAATAGTGTTATAACTAAGAATAGTGATATAACTAAGAACAGTGTTATAACTAAGAACAGTGTTATAACTAAGAATCGTGTTATAACTAAGAACAGTGTTCTACTAAGAATAGTGTTATACTAAGACTAGTGTTATAACTAAGACTAGTGTTATAACTAAGAACAGTGTTATACTAAGAATAGTGTTATACTAAGAACAGTGTTATAACAAAGACTAGTGTTATACTAAGACTAGTGTTATACTAAGACTAGTGTTATACTAAGACTCGTGTTATACTAAGACTTGTGTTATACTAAGACTAGTGTTATAACTAAGAATAGTGTTATACTAAGAACAGTGTTATAACTAAGACTAGTGGTATACTAAGACTCGTGTTATACTAAGACTTGTGTTATACTAAGACTAGTGTTATACTAAGACTTGTGTTATACTAAGAATAGTGTTATAACTAAGACTCGTGTTATACCGAGAACAGTGTTATATTTATATCTAAAAATAGTGTTATACTAAGACTAGTGTTGGAATGAGGGAGAAGAGAAGAGGATGGAAGAAAGAGGAATGGAAGAAAAGAGGAATGGAAGAGAAAGAGGAATGGAAGAAAAGAGGAATGAGAGAAGGGGAATGGAGAGAAGGGGAAGGAAAGAATAGGAATGGAAGAGAATAGGAGGAAGAGAAGAGGCAGGAAGGAAGAGGAATGGAAGAAAAGAGGAAGGAAGAGAGAGGAATGGAAGAGAAGGGAATGGAAGAGAGGAGGGGATGGAAGAGAGGAGGAATGGAAGAAAGGAGGAATGGAGAGAAGAGGAATGGAAGAGAAGGAATGGAAGAGAGGAGAATGGAAGAGGGGGGAATGGAGAAAGAGGAATGAAGAGAAGAGGATGGAAGAGAAGAGGAATGGAAGAGAAGGAGGAATGAAGAGAAAAGAGAATGGAAGAAAGAGGAATGGAAAGAAGAGGAATGGAGAGAAAGGAATGGAAAGAGGAATGGAAGAGAAGAGGAATGGAAGAGAAGGGGAATGGAAGAGAAGAGGAATGGAAGAGAAGAGGAATGGAAGAGAGGAGGAATGGAAGAGAAGGGGAATGGAAGAGAAGGGGAATGGAAGAGAAAGGGAATGGAAGAGAAAGGGAATGGAAGAGAAAGGAATGGAAGAGAAGAGGAATGGAGAGAAGTGGAATGGAAGAGAGAGGAATGGAAGAGAAGTGAATGGAAGAGAAGTGGAATGGAAGAGAATAGGAATGGAAGAGAAAGGGAAGGAAGAGAATAGGAATGGAAGAGAAGAGGAATGGAAGGAGGAATGGAGGAAGAGAGGAGGAATGGAAGAGAGGAGGAATGGAAGAGAAGGGAATGGAAGAGAAGGGAATGGAAGAGAAGGGATGGAAGAGAGGAGGAATGGAAGAGAGGAGGGAAGGAAGAGGAGAGGAATGGAAGAGAAGAGGAATGGAAGAGAAGAGGCATGGAGAGAAGAGGCATGGAAGAAAAGAGGATGGAAGAAAAGAGGAATGGAAGAAAGAGGAATGGAAGAAAGAGGAATGGAGAGGAAGGGGAATTGGAAGAGAAGGGAATGGAAGAGAATGGAATGGAAGAGAATAGGAATGGAAGAGAAGAGGATGGAAGAGAAGAGGAATGGAAGAAAAGAGGAATGAAGAGAAGAGGAATGGAAGAGAAGAGGATGGAGAGAGGAGGAATGAAGAGAAGGGGAATGGAAGAGAAGGGAATGGAAGAAAGAGGAATGGAAGAGAATAGAATGGAAGAGAGAGGAATGGAAGAAAAGAGGAATTGGAAGAAAAGAGGAAGGAAGAGAAGAGGAATGGAAGAGAGGAGGATGGAAGAGAGAGGAATGGAAGAGAAGGGAATGGAAGAGAGGAGGAATGGAAGAGAGGAGGAATGGAAGAGAAGAGGAAGGAAGAGAAGAGGAATGGAAGAAAGAGGAATGGAAGAGAAGAGGAATGGAAGAGAGGAGGAAGGAGAGAAGAGGAATGGAAGAGAAGAATGGAGAGAAGAGAATGGAAGAGAAGAGGAAGGAAGAGAGGAGGAATGAAGAGAAGAGGATGGAAGAGAAGAGGAATGGAAGAAAAGAGGAATGGAAGAAAGAGGAATGGAAGAAAGAGGAATGGAAGAAAAGAGGAATGGAAGAAAAGAGGAATGGAAGAGAAGAGGAATGGAAGAGAAGAGGAATGGAAGAGAAGGGGAATGGAAGAGAGGAGGATTGGAAGAGAGGAGGAATGGAAGAGAGGAGGATTGGAAGAGAAGAGGAATGGAAGAAAAGAGGAATGGAAGAGAATAGGAATGGAAGAGAAGAGGAATGGAAGAGAAGAGGAATGGAAGAAAAGAGGAATGGAAGAGAAGAGGAATGGAAGAGAGGAGGAATGGAAGAGAAGAGGAATGGAAGAAGAGAGGAATGGAGAGAAGAGAATGAAGAGAAGAGGAATGGAAGAAAAGAGGAATGGAAGAGAAGAGGAATGAAGAGAAGAGGAATGGAAGAGAAGAGGAATGGAAGAAGAAGAGAAATGGAAGAAATGAGTGAATGAAGAAAAGAGGAATAAATAAAGAGGTAAGGTAAGAGAAGTAGGGAAGAATGGAAGAGAGGGAATGGAAGAGAATAGGAAGGAAATGAGAATAGGAATGGAAGAGAAGTAGAAGGAAGAATATGGAGGAATGGAGAAAAGAGGAATGAAGAGAAGAGAATGGAAGAGAAGGGGAAGAGAGAGGAGGTTGGAAGAGAGGAGGAATGGAAGAAAGAGGAATGGAAGAGAAGAGGAATGGAAGAGAAGGGGAATGGAAGAGAGGAGGAATGGAAGAGGGGGGGAATGGAGAAAGAGGAATGGAGAGAAGAGGAATGGAAGAGAAGAGGAATGGAAGAGAGGAGGAATGGAAGAGAAGAGGAATGGAAGGAAAAGAGGAATGAAGAGAAGAGGAATGAAGAGAAGAGAATGGAAGAGGAAGAGGAATGGAAGGAGAAGAGGAAGGAAGAGAGGAAGGGAATGGAAGAGAAAGAGGAATGGAAGAGAGAGGAATGGAAGAGAGGAGGAATGAAGAGAAGGGGAATGGAAGAGAAGGAGAATGGGAAGAGAAAGGGAATGGAGAGAAAGGGAATGGAAGAGAAAGGAATGAAGAGAAGAGGAATGGAAGAGAGTGGAATGGAAGGTGAGAAGAGGAATGGAAGAGAAGTGGAATGGAGAGAAGTGGAATGGAAGAGAATAGGAATGGAAGAGAATAGGAATGGAAGAGAATAGGAATGGAAGAGAAGGGGAATGGAAGGGAGGAATGGAATGGAAGAGAGGAGGAATGGAAGAGAGGAGGAATGGAAGAGAAGAGGAATGGAAGAGAAGGGAATGAAGAGAAGGGGAATGGAAGAGAGGAGGAATGGAAGAGAGGAGGAATGGAAGAGAGGAGGAATGGAAGAGAAGAGGAATGGAAAGAAGAGGATGGAGATAAGAGGCATGAGAGAAAAGAGGAATGGAAGAAAAGAGGAATGGAAGAGAAGAGGAATGGAAGAGAAGAGGAATGGAAGAGAAGAGGAATGGAAGAGAAGGGGAATGGAAGAGAGGAGGAATGGAAGAGAATAGGAATGGAAGAGAAGAGGCATGGAAGAGAAGAGGAATGGAAGAAAAGAGGAATGGAAGAGAAGAGGAATGGAAGAGAAGAGGAATGGAAGAGAGGAGGAATGGAAGAGAAGGGGAATGGAAGAGAAGGGGAATGGAAGAAAAGAGGAATGGAAGAGAATAGGAATGGAAGAGAAGAGGAATGGAAGAAAAGAGGATTGGAAGAAAAGAGGAATGGAAGAGAAGAGGAATGGAAGAGAGGAGGATTGGAAGAGAAGAGGAATGGAAGAGAAGGGGAATGGAAGAGAGAGGAATGGAAGAGAGGAGGAATGGAAGAGAAGAGGAATGGAAGAGAAGAGGAATGGAGAAAAGAGGAATGGAAAAAGAGGAATGGAAGAGAGGAGGAATGGAAGAAAAGAGGAAGGGAAGAGGAATGGAAGAGAAGAGGAATGGAAGAGAAGAGGAATGGAAGAGAAGAGGAATGGAAGAAAAGAGGAATGGAAGAAAAGAGGAATGGAAGAAAAGAGGAATGGAAGAAAAGAGGAATGGAAGAAAAGAGGAATGGAAGAGAAGAGGAATGGAAGAGAAGAGGAATGGAAGAGAAGGGGAATGGAAGAGAATAGGAATGGAAGAGAATAGGAATGGAAGAGAAGAGGCATGGAAGAGAAGAGGAATGGAAGAAAAGAGGAATGGAAGAGAAGAGGAATGGAAGAGAAGGGGAATGGAAGAGAGGAGGATTGGAAGAGAGGAGGAATGGAAGAAAGGAGGAATGGAAGAGAAGAGGAATGGAAGAGAAGGGGAATGGAAGAGAGGAGGAATGGAAGAGGGGGGGAATGGAAGAAAAGAGGAATGGAAGAGAAGAGGAATGGAAGAGAAGAGGAATGGAAGAGAGGAGGAATGGAAGAAAAGAGGAATGAAGAAAGAGGAATGGAAGAGAAGAGAATGGAAGAGAAGAGAATGTGAAGAGAAGAGGAATGGAAGGAGAAGGGAATGAAGAGAAGGGGAAGGAAGAGAAGAGGAATGGAAGAGAAGAGGAATGGAAGAGAGGAGGAATGGAAGAGAAGGGGAATGGAAGAGAAGGGGAATGGAAGAGAAAGGGAATGGAAGAGAAAGGGAATGGAAGAGAAAGGGAATGGAAGAGAAGAGGAATGGAAGAGAAGTGGAATGGAAGAGAAGAGGAATGGAAGAGAAGTGGAATGGAAGAGAAGTGGAATGGAAGAGAATAGGAATGGAAGAGAATAGGAATGGAAGAGAATAGGAATGGAAGAGAAGGGGAATGGAAGGGAGGAATGGAATGGAAGAGAGGAGGAATGGAAGAGAGGAGGAATGGAAGAGAAGAGGAATGGAAGAGAAGGGGAATGGAAGAGAAGGGGAATGGAAGAGAGGAGGAATGGAAGAGAGGAGGAATGGAAGAGAGGAGGAATGGAAGAGAAGAGGAATGGAAGAGAAGAGGCATGGAAGAGAAGAGGCATGGAAGAAAAGAGGCATGGAAGAAAAGAGGAATGGAAGAAAAGAGGAATGGAAGAAAAGAGGAATGGAAGAGAAGGGGAATGGAAGAGAAGGGGAATGGAAGAGAATAGGAATGGAAGAGAATAGGAATGGAAGAGAAGAGGCATGGAAGAGAAGAGGAATGGAAGAAAAGAGGAATGGAAGAGAAGAGGAATGGAAGAGAAGAGGAATGGAAGAGAGGAGGAATGGAAGAGAAGAGGAATGGAAGAGAAGGGAATGGAAGAAAAGAGGAATGGAAGAGAATAGGAATGGAAGAGAAGAGGAATGGAAGAAAAGAGGATTGGAAGAAAAGAGGAATGGAAGAGAAGAGGAATGGAAGAGAGGAGGATTGGAAGGAGAAGAGGAATGGAAGAGAAGGGGAATGGAAGAGAGGAGGAATGGAAGAGAGGAGGAATGGAAGAGAAGAGGAATGGAAGAAAAGAGGAAGGAGAAAAGAGGAATGGAAAGAGAAGAGAATGGAAAGAGAGGAGGAATGAAGAGAAGAGGAATGGAAGGGAAGAAAGGAAATGAAGAGAAGAGGAATGGAAGAGAAGGAATGGAAGAGAAGAGGAATGGAAGAGAAGAGGAATGGAAGAAAAGAGGAATGGAAGAAAAGAGGAATGGAAGAAAAGAGGAATGGAAGAAAAGAGGAATGGAAGAAAAGAGGAATGGAAGAGAAGAGGAATGGAAGAGAAGAGGAATGGAAGAGAAGAGGAATGGAAGAGAGGAGGATTGGAAGAGAGGAGGATTGGAAGAGAGGAGGAATGGAAGAAAGGAGGAATGGAAGAGAAGGGGAATGGAAGAGAGGAGGAATGGAAGAGGGGGGGAATGGAAGAAAAGAGGAATGGAAGAGAAGAGGAATGGAAGAGAAGAGGAATGGAAGAGAGGAGGAATGGAAGAAAAGAGGAATGGAAGAAAAGAGGAATGGAAGAGAAGAGGAATGGAAGAGAAGAGGAATGGAAGAGAGGAGGAATGGAAGAGAAGGGGAATGGAAGAGAAGAGGAATGGAAGAGAAGAGGAATGGAAGAGAGGAGGAATGGAAGAGAAGGGGAATGGAAGAGAAGGGGAATGGAAGAGAAAGGGATGGAAGAGAAAGGAATGGAAGAGAAAGGGAATGGAAGAGAAGAGGAATGGAGAGAGAATGGAATGGAAGAGAAGAGGAATGGAAGAGAAGTGGAATGGAAGAGAAGTGGAATGGAAGAGAATAGGAATGGAAGAGAATGGGAATGGAAGAGAATGGGAATGGAAGAGAAGGGGAATGGAAGAGAGGAGGAATGGAAGAGAGGAGGAATGGAAGAGAGGAGGAATGGAAGAGAAGAGGAATGGAAGAGAAGAGGAATGGAAGAGAGGAGGAATGGAAGAGAAGGGGAATGGAAGAGAAGGGGAATGGAAGAGAAAGGGAATGGAAGAGAAAGGGAATGGAAGAGAAAGGGAATGGAAGAGAAGAGGAATGGAAGAGAAGTGGAATGGAAGAGAAGAGGAATGGAAGAGAAGTGGAATGGAAGAGAAGTGGAATGGAAGAGAATAGGAATGGAAGAGAATGGGAATGGAAGAGAATGGGAATGGAAGAGAAGGGGAATGGAAGAGAGGAGGAATGGAAGAGAGGAGGAATGGAGAGGGAGAGAATGGAAGAGAAGAGGAATGGAAGAGAAGGGGAATGGAAGAGAAGGGGAATGGAAGAGAGAGAGAATGGAAGAGAGGAGGAATGGAAGAGAGGAGGAATGGAAGAGAAGAGGAATGGAAGAGAAGAGGCATGGAAGAGAAGAGGCATGGAAGAAAAGAGGCATGGAAGAAAAGAGGAATGGAAGAAAAGAGGAATGGAAGAAAAGAGGAATGGAAGAGAAGGGGAATGGAAGAGAAGGGGAATGGAAGAGAATAGGAATGGAAGAGAATAGGAATGGAAGAGAATAGGAATGGAAGAGAAGAGGCATGGAAGAGAAGTGGAATGGATGAGAAGAGGAATGGAAGAGAGGAGGAATGGAAGAGAGGAGGAATGGAAGAGAGGAGGAATGGAAGAGAAGAGGAATGGAAGAGAAGAGGATTTGAAGAGAAGAGGAATGGAAGAGAGGAGGAATGGAAGAGAATAGGAATGGAAGAGAAGAGGAATGGAAGAAAAGAGGATTGGAAGAGAGGAGGAATGGAAGAGAGGAGGAATGGAAGAGAAGAGGAATGGAAGAGAAGAGGAATGGAAGAGAAGAGGAATGGAAGAGAAGAGGAATGGAAGAGAAGAGGAATGGAAGAGAAGGGGAATGGAAGAGAGGGGGAATGGAAGAGAGGGGGAATTTAAGAAAAGAGGAATGGAAGAGAGGAGGAATGGAAGAGAGGAGGAATGGAAGAGAAGAGGAATGGAAGAGAAGAGGAATGGAAGAGAGGAGGAATGGAAGAGAAGAGGAATGGAAGAGAAGAGGAAGGGAAGAGAAGAGGAATGGAAGAGAAGAGGAATGGAAGAAAAGAGGAATGGAAGAGAGGAGGATTGGAAGAGAAGAGGAATGGAAGAGAAGGGGAATGGAAGAGAAGGGGAATGGAAGAAAAGAGGAATGGAAGAGAATAGGAATGGAAGAGAAGAGGAATGGAAGAAAAGAGGAATGGAAGAGAAGAGGAATGGGAAGAGAGGAGGATTGGAAGAGAAGAGGAATGGAAGAGAAGGGGAAGAAGAGAGGAGGAATGGAAGAGAGAGGAATGGAAGAGAAGAGGAATGGAAGAGAAGAGGAATGGAAGAGAAGAGGAATGGAAGAGAAGAGGAATGGAAGAGAAGAGGAATGGAAGAGAGGAGGAATGGAATGGAAGGGAAGAGGAATGGAAGAGAAGAGGAATGGAAGAAAAGAGGAATGGAAGAGAAGAGGAATGGAAGAGAAGAGGAATGGAAGAGAAGAGGAATGGAAGAGAAGAGGAATGGAAGAAAAGAGGAATGGAAGAGAAGAGGAATGGAAGAGAAGAGGAATGGAAGAAAAGAGGAATGGAAGAAAAGAGGAATGGAAGAGAAGAGGAATGGAAGAGAGGAGGAATGGAAGAGAGGAGGAATGGAAGAGAAGAGGAATGGAAGAGAAGAGGAATGGAAGAGAGGAGGAATGGAAGAGAAGAGGAATGGAAGAGAAGAGGAATGGAAGAGAAGAGGAATGGAAGAGAAGAGGAATGGAAGAGAAGAGGAATGGAAGAGAGGAGGATTGGAAGAGAAGAGGAATGGAAGAGAAGGGGAATGGAAGAAAAGAGGAATGGAAGAGAATAGGAATGGAAGAGAAGAGGAATGGAAGAAAAGAGGAATGGAAGAGAAGAGGAATGGAAGAGAGGAGGATTGGAAGAGAAGAGGAATGGAAGAGAAGGGGAATGGAAGAGAGGAGGAATGGAAGAGAGGAGGAATGGAAGAGAAGAGGAATGGAAGAGAAGAGGAATGGAAGAAAAGAGGAATGGAAGAGAAGAGGAATGGAAGAGATAAGGAATGGAAGAGAAGAGGAATGGAAGAGAAGAGGAATGGAATGGAAGAGAAGAGGAATGGAAGAAAAGAGGAATGGAAGAAAAGAGGAATGGAAGAAAAGAGGAATGGAAGAGAAGAGGAAAGAAGAGAGGGAATGGAAGAAAAGAGGAATGGAAAGAGAAGAGAATGGAAGAGAAGAGGAATGGAAGAGAAGAGGAATGGAAGAGAAGAGGAATGGAAGAAAAGAGGAATGGAAGAAAAGAGGAATGGAAGAGAAGAGGAAATGAAGAGAAGGGGGAATAAGAGAATGGAAGAGAAGGGGAATGGAAGAGAAGAGGAATGGAAGAGAAGAGGAATGGAAGAGAAGAGGAATGGAAGAGAGGAGGAATGGAAGAGAAGGGGAATGGAAGAGAAGGGGAATGGAAGAGAAAGGGAATGGAAGAGAAAGGGAATGGAATAGAATAGGAATGGAAGAGAAGAGGAATGGAAGAGAAGAGGAATGGAAGAGAAGAGGAATGGAAGAGAAGAGGAATGGAAGAGAAGGGGAATGGAAGAGAAGAGGAATGGAAGAGAGGAGGATTGGAAGAGAGGAGGAATGGAAGAAAAGAGGAATGGAAGAGAAGAGGAATGGAAGAGAGGAGGAATGGAAGAAAAGAGGAATGGAAGAGAGGAGGAATGGAAGAGAAGAGGAATGGAAGAGAAGAGGAATGGAAGAGAAGAGGAATGGAAGAGAAGGGGAATGGAAGAGAAGAGGAATGGAAGAGAGGAGGAATGGAAGAGAGGAGGAATGGAAGAAAAGAGGAATGGAAGAGAAGAGGAATGGAAGAGAAGAGGAATGGAAGAGAGGAGGAATGGAAGAAAAGAGGAATGGAAGAGAATAGGAATGGAAGAGAAGAGGAATGGAAGAAAAGAGGAATGGAAGAGAAGAGGAATGGAAGAGAGGAGGAATGGAAGAGAAGAGGAATGGAAGAGAAGGGGAATGGAAGAGAGGAGGAATGGAAGAGAGGAGGAATGGAAGAGAAGAGGAATGGAAGAGAAGAGGAATGGAAGAGAAGAGGAATGGAAGAGAAGAGGAATGGAAGAGAAGAGGAATGGAAGAAAAGAGGAATGGAAGAGAAGAGGAATGGAAGAGAGGAGGAATGGAAGAGAAGAGGAATGGAAGAGAAGGGGAATGGAAGAGAGGAGGAATGGAAGAGAGGAGGAATGGAAGAGAAGAGGAATGGAAGAAAAGAGGAATGGAAGAGAGGAGGAATGGAAGAAAAGAGGAATGGAAGAGAAGAGGAATGGAAGAGAAGAGGAATGGAAGAGAAGAGGAATGGAAGAGAAGAGGAATGGAAGAGAGGAGGAATGGAAGAGAGGAGGAATGGAAGAGAGGAGGAATGGAAGAGAGGAGGAATGGAAGAAAAGAGGAATGGAAGAGAAGAGGAATTGGAAGAGAAGAGGTATTGGAAGAAAAGAGGAATGGAAGAAAAGAGGAATGGAAGAAAAGAGGAATGGAAGAGAAGAGGAATGGAAGAGAGGAGGAATGGAAGAGAAGGGGAATGGAAGAGAAAGGGAATGGAAGAGAGGAGGAATGGAAGAGAAGAGGAATGGAAGAGAAGAGGAATGGAAGAGAAGGGGAATGGAAGAGAAGAGGAATGGAAGAGAGGAGGATTGGAAGAGAGGAGGAATGGAAGAGAAGAGGAATGGAAGAGAAGAGGAATGGAAGAGAAGAGGAATGGAAGAGAAGAGGAATGGAAGAGAGGAGGAATGGAAGAGAGGAGGAATGGAAGAAAAGAGGAATGGAAGAGAAAGGGAATGGAAGAGAGGAGGAATGGAATAGAATAGGAATGGAAGAAAAGAGGATTGGAAGAGAAGAGGATTGGAAGAGAAGAGGAATGGAAGAAAAGAGGAATGGAAGAGAAGAGGAATGGAAGAGAATAGGAATGGAAGAGAGGAGGAATGGAAGAGAATAGGAATGGAAGAGAAGAGGAATGGAAGAGAAGTGGAATGGATGAGAAGAGGAATGGAAGAGAAGAGGAATGGAAGAGAAGAGGAATGGAAGAGAAGAGGAATGGAAGAGAAGTGGAATGGATGAGAAGAGGAATGGAAGAGAAGAGGAATGGAAGAGAAAGGGAATGGAAGAGAGGAGGAATGGAATAGAATAGGAATGGAAGAGAAGAGGAATGGAAGAGAAGAGGAATGGAAGAGAAGTGGAATGGATGAGAAGAGGAATGGAAGAGAAGAGGAATGGAAGAGAAGGGGAATGGAAGAGAAGAGGAATGGAAGAGAGGAGGAATGGAAGAAAAGAGGAATGGAAGAGAATAGGAATGGAAGAGATGGGGAATGGAAGAGAAAGGGAATGGAAGAGAGGAGGAATGGAATAGAATAGGAATGGAAGAGAAGAGGAATGGAAGAGAATAGAAATGGAAGAGAAGTGGAATGGATGAGAAGAGGAATGGAAGACAAGAGGAATGGAAGAGAAGAGGAATGGAAGAGAGGAGGAATGGAATAGAATAGGAATGGAAGAGAAGAGGAATGGAAGAGAATAGAAATGGAAGAGAAGTGGAATGGATGAGAAGAGGAATGGAAGAGAAGAGGAATGGAAGAGAAGGGGAATGGAAGAGAAGAGGAATGGAAGAGAGGAGGATTGGAAGAGAGGAGGAATGGAAGAAAAGAGGAATGGAAGAGAAGAGGAATGGAAGAGAGGAGGAATGGAAGAAAAGAGGAATGGAAGAGAGGAGGAATGGAAGAAAAAGAGGAATGGAAGAGAAGAGGAAGAGAAGAGAGGAATGGAAGAGAGGAGGAATGGAAGAGAAGTGGAATGGAAGAGAAGTGGAATGGAAGAGAAGTGGAATGGAAGAGAAGAGGAATGGAAGAGAGGAGGAATGGAAGAGAAGTGGAATGGAAGAGAATAGGAATGGAAGAGAAGAGGAATGGAAGAGAAGAGGAATGGATGAGAAGAGGAATGGAAGAGAAGAGGAATGGAAGAGAAGAGGAATGGAAGAAAAGAGGAATGGAAGAAAAGAGGAATAGAAGAGGAATGGAAGAGAAGGGGAATGGAAGAGAAGAGGAATGGAAGAGAGGAGGATTGGAAGAGAGGAGGAATGGAAGAAAAGAGGAATGGAAGAGAAGAGGAATGGAAGAGAAGAGGAATGGAAGAAAAGAGGAATGGAAGAGAGGAGGAATGGAAGAAAAGAGGAATGGAAGAGAAGAGGAATGGAAGAGAAGAGGAATGGAAGAGAGGAGGAATGGAAGAGAAGTGGAATGGAAGAGAAGTGGAATGGAAGAGAAGAGGAATGGAAGAGAAGAGGAATGGAAGAGAGGAGGAATGGAAGAGAAGTGGAATGGAAGAGAATAGGAATGGAAGAGAAGAGGAATGGAAGAGAAGAGAATGGAAGAGAAGAGGAATGGATGAAGAAGAGGAATGAAGAGAAGAGAATGGAAGAAAAGAGGAATGGAGAAAAGAGGAATGGAAGAAAAGAGGAATGGAAGAGAAGAGGAATGGAAGAGAGGAGGAATGGAAGAGAGGAGGAAGAAGGGGGAATGGAAGAGAAGAGGAATGGAAGAGAAGAGGAATGGAAGAGAGGAGGATTGGAAGAGAGGAGGAATGGAAGAAAAGAGGAATGGAAGAGAAGAGGAATGGAAGAGAATAGGAATGGAAGAGAAGAGGAGTGGAAGAAAAGAGGAATGGAAGAGAAGAGGAATGGAAGAGAATAGGAATGGAAGAGAGGAGGAATGGAAGAGAAGTGGAATGGAAGAGAAGTGGAATGGAAGAGAATAGGAATGGAAGAGAAGAGGAATGGAAGAGAGGAGGAATGGAAGAGAAGTGGAATGGAAGAGAATAGGAATGGAAGAGAAGAGGAATGGAAGAGAAGAGGAATGGAAGAGAAGTGGAATGGATGAGAAGAGGAATGGAAGAGAAGAGGAATGGAAGAGAAGAGGAATGGAAGAGAAGTGGAATGGAAGAGAATAGGAATGGAAGAGAAGAGGAATGGAAGAGAATAGGAATGGATGAGAAGAGGAATGGAAGAGAAGAGGAATGGAAGAGAGGAGGAATGGAAGAGAAGTGGAATGGAAGAGAAGTGGATTGGAAGAGAATAGGAATGGAAGAGAAGAGGAATGGAAGAGAAGAGGAATGGAAGAGTAGTGGAATGGAAGAGAATAGGAATGGAAGAGAAGAGGAATGGAAGAGAAGAGGAATGGAAGAGAAGCGGAATAGAAGAGAAGAGGAATGGAAGAGAAGATGAATGGAAGAGAAGAGGAATGGAAGAGAAGAGGAATGGAAGAGAAGAGGAATGGAAGAGAAGAGGAATGGAAGAGTAGTGGAATGGAAGAGAATAGGAATGGAAGAGAAGAGGAATGGAAGAGAAGCGGAATGGAAGAGAAGAGGAATGGAAGAGAAGAGGAATGGAAGAGAAGAGGAATGGAAGAGAGGAGGAATGGAAGAGAGGAGGAATGGAAGAGAAGAGGAATGGAAGAGAAGAGGAATGGAATGGAAGAGAAGATGAATGGAAGAGAAGTGGAATGGAAGAGAATAGGAATGGAAGAGAAGAGGAATGGAAGAGAATAGGAATGGATGAGAAGAGGAATGGAAGAGAGGAGGAATGGAAGAGAAGTGGAATGGATGAGAAGAGGAATGGAAGAGATTGGGAATGGAAGAGAAGAGGAATGGAAGAGAAGGGGAATGGATGAGAAGAGGAATGGAAGAGAAGAGGAATGGATGAGAAGAGGAATGGAAGAGAAGGGGAATGGAAGAGAAGAGGAATGGATGAGAAGAGGAATGGAAGAGAAGAGGAATGGAAGAGAATAGGAATGGAAGAGAAGAGGAATGGAAGAGAAGAGGAATGGAAGAGAAGAGGAATGGAAGAGAAGAGGAATGGAAGAGAAGTGGAATGGAAGAGAAGAGGAATGGAAGAGAAGAGGAATGGAAGAGAAGAGGAATGGAAGAGAAGAGGAATGGAAGAGAATAGGAATGGAAGAGAAAAGGAATGGAAGAGAAGAGGAATGGAAGAGAAGAGGAATGGAAGAGAGGAGGAATGGATGAGAAGAGGAATGGAAGAGATTGGGAATGGAAGAGAAGAGGAATGGAAGAGAAGGGGAATGGATGAGAAGAGGAATGGATGAGAAGAGGAATGGATGAGAATAGGAATGGAAGAGAAGGGGAATGGAAGAGAAGAGGAATGGAAGAGAAGAGGAATGGATGAGAAGAGGAATGGATGAGAAGAGGAATGGAAGAGAAGAGGAATGGAAGAAGAGGAATGGAAGAGAGGAGGAATGGAAGAGAAGAGGAATGGAAGAGAAGAGGAATGGAAGAGAAGAGGAATGGAAGAGAAGAGGAATGGAAGAGAAGGGGAATGGAAGAGAAGGGGAATGGAAGAGAATAGGAATGGAAGAGAATAGGAATGGAAGAGAAGAGGAATGGATGAGAAGAGTAATGGAAGAGAAGAGGAATGGAAGAGAAGAGGAATGGATGAGAATAGGAATGGAAGAGAAGAGGAATGGAAGAGAATAGGAATGAAAGAGAAGAGGAATGGAAGAGAAGAGAAGAGGAATGGAAGAGAATAGGAATGGAAGAGAATAGGAATGGAAGAGAAGGGGAATGGAAGAGAATAGGAATGGATGAGAATAGGAATGGAAGAGAATAGGAATGGTAGAGAAGAGGAATGGAAGAGAAGGGGAATGGAAGAGAGGAGGAATGGAAGAGAGGAGGAATGGAAGAGAAGGGGAATGGAAGAGAGGAGGAATGGAAGAGAATAGGAATGGAAGAGAAGGGGAATGGAAGAGAAGGGGAATGGAAGAGAATAGGAATGGAAGAGAATAGGATTGGAAGAGAAGAGGAATGGATGAGAAGAGTAATGGAAGAGAAGGGGAATGGAAGAGAAGAGGAATGGATGAGAATAGGAATGGAAGAGAATAGGAATGGAAGAGAATAGGAATGAAAGAGAAGAGGAATGGAAGAGAATAGGAATGGAAGAGAATAGGAATGGAAGAGAATAGGAATGGAAGAGAATAGGAATGGAAGAGAATAGGAATGGATGAGAATAGGAATGGAAGAGAATAGGAATGGTAGAGAAGAGGAATGGAAGAGAAGGGGAATGGAAGAGAGGAGGAATGGAAGAGAGGAGGAATGGAAGAGAAGGGGAATGGAAGAGAGGAGGAATGGAAGAGAATAGGAATGGATGCCATTTATGTTATTAGTGATATCAAAGCTGTAATTATGTTGTCAATCTTTTCATAAGGCTCAGAAGACATCCTGGTCTGGTATCATGAAAGCTGAGTCTCTGGGGATGAGGAGAGGAAGTATTCCATTTCTCTGTTCTTCAACTTTTTGATGAAAACCACGACGGTTCATCTGCCTTCATTTACAGTGCATTATCAACCACAGTCTCATTGATCTCTGTAACAAAACAAGCACTGTGTATGTCTGACTGAGACTTAGCTTTAGGCTAATCACAAACTCCTTCCTTCGACTTTCTGACACTCCTTAACCAATCAGAGACCAAAAAAAACGACATGTCAAACATCAGGAAAATGGTATTTCGTAACCGAATGAACGCAACCGACCTGACATCTGTAACAGTAAGTGTAGCATTGACCTGTTGTTAGCTCAACCCTTTGCTCTATGAGCTGTCGCTTGTGGACTCACAAACCATTAAAAGACCAGAGCCAACCAACGCAGAGGGAAAGTAGAATGTTTGCTTACCCTACAGCCAGCCTATTAGGTGGTGTTGTGAACAATACGGCTCAGATGAGTCATGGAGTTTAAAGACATTGCCTAGAG
>NC_052314.1:12536616-12546616 GCF_016432855.1 Salvelinus namaycush
GACTAGTGGTATAACTAAGACTAGTGTTATAACTAAGACTAGTGTATAACTAAAGAAACAGTGGTATAACTAAGAGACTAGTGTTATACTAAGACTAGTGTTATAACTAAGAATAGTGTTATAACTAAGACTTGTGTTATACTAAGAAATGTGTTATAACTAAGAATCGTGTTATATAAGGAAAACAGTTGTGATATTATATCTAAGACTAACGTGTTATAATTTAAAGACTAGTGTTATAACTAAGGAAATCTGTGTTATAACTAAGATACAGTGTTATAAAAGAAGAATAGTGTTATAAACAAAGACTAGTGTGTATAAAATAAGACTCGTGTTATAACTAAGAACTCAGTGTTACTAAGAATAGTGTTATAACTAAGACTCGTGTTATACTAAGAAGAACACGTGTTATATACATACAGACTAGTGTTATACTAAGAACAGTGTTATATCTAAGACTAGTGGTTATAACTAAGACTCGTGGTATACTAAGAACAGTGTTATTATCTAAGACTAGTGTTATACTAAGAACAGTGTTATACTAAGATAGTGTTATACTAAGACTCGTGTTTATACTAAGAACAGTGTATAAATAAGACTCGTGTTATAACTAAGACTAGTGTTATATACTAAGACTCGTGTTATAACTAGACTAGTGTATAATACTAAGACTAGTGTTAGAAACTAAGACTCTGTTATAACTAAGACAGTGTGATAACTAAGACTAGTGTTATAACTAAGACTCGTGTTATACCTAAGAAACTAGTGTTATAACTAAGAATAGTGTTATAACTAAGACTAGTGTTATATAACTCAAGACTCGTGTTATATAACTAAGACTCGTGTTATACTAAGACTCGTGTTATAACTAAGACTCGTGTTATTAACTAAGAAACAGTGTTATATTAAGAATAGTGTGTTATAACTAAGACTAGTGTATAACTAGACTGTGTGTAATAAGACTCGTGTTATACTAAGACTAGTGTTATAACTAAGACTAGTGTTATACTAAGACTCGTGTTATACTACGAACAGTGTTATAAACTAAGAATAGTGTTATAAATAAGACTAGTGTTAATACTAAGACTAGTGTTATACTAAGAACAGTGTTATTCTAAGACTAGTGTTATAACTAAGAATCGTGTTATAACTAAGACTAGTGTATAACTAAGACTCTGTTATACTAAGAATAGTGTTATAACTAAGAACGTGTTATAACTAAGATTGTGTATACTAAGAACAGTGTATAACTAAGAATAGTGTTATAAACAAGACTTGTTATACTAAGAACAGTGTTATAAATAGAATAGTGTTATAACTAAGGACTAGTGTTATAACCTAAGACTATGTTATAACTAAGAACAGTGTTATACTAAGACTAGTGTTAACTAAGACTCGTGTTATACTAAGACTTGGTGTTATACTAAGACTGTGTTATAACTAAAGTGTTAAACTAAGACAGTGTTATAACTAAGACTAGTGGTTACTAACGTTATACAAGGACTTGTGTTATACTAAGACTAGTGTTATAACTAAGACTTGTGTTATAACTAAGATAGTGTTATAACTAAGACTCGTGTATACTAAGAACAGTGTTATATTATATCTAAAATAGTGACTAGGTTATAACTAAGACTAGTGTTATACTAGAACAGTGTTATAACTAAGAAAGTGTTAAAATAAGCACAGTGTTATACTAGAATAGTGTATAACTAAGACTAGTGTTATTATAACTAAGAATAGTGATATAATAAGACAGGGTTATAACTAAGAACAGTGTTATACTAAGACTAGTGTTATACTAAGAACAGTGTTATAAACTAAGACTAGTGTTATAACTAAGACTGTGTTATAATAAGACTAGTGTTATACTAAGAACAGTGTTATATCAAGACTAGTGTATAATAAGAACAGTGTTATAAATAAGAATGTGTTATAAACTAAGAACAGTGTTATACTAAGAATAGTGTTATACTAAGAACAGTGTTATATCTAAGACTAGTGGTTATAACTAAGAATAGGTTATAACTAAGAATAGTGTATACTAAACCTGTATATAAGAATAGTGTTATAACTAAGACTCGTGTTATAACTAAGACTCGTGTTATACTAAGAAACAGTGTTATAACTAAGATAGGTTATAACTAAGACTCGTGTTATAATAAGAATAGTTATACTAAGAACAGTGTTATAAACTAAGACTAGTGTTATAACTAAGACTAGTGTTATACTAGAACAGTGTTATATCATGACTAGATGTTATAACTACAGACAGGTTATACTAAGAATAGTGTTATAACTAAGACGTGTTATAACTTAGATAGTGTTATACTAAGAACAGTGTATACTAAGAATAGTGTTTAAACTAAGACATGTTTATACTAAGAACAGTGTTATAACTAAGAATAGTGTTATAACTACGAACATGTGTTATAAATCGTGTTAAACTAAAGAAACAGGTGATAACTAAGAATAGTGTTATAACTAAGAATAGTGTTATAACTAAGAATAGTGTTATAACTAAGAACAGTGTTATAACTAGAACAGTGTTATACGTAAGACTAGTGTTAAATAAAGAACAGTGTTATAACTGAAGACAGTGTTATACTAAGAACAGTGTTATACTAAGAAATAGTGTTACAAGAACAGTGTTATAACTAAGACTAGTGTTATAACTAAGACTAGTGTTATACTAAGAACAGTGGTTTATCTAAGACTAGTGTTATAACTCAAGAAACAGTGTTATAACTAAGAATCGTGTTATAACTAAGAACAGTGTTATACTAAGAAATAGTGTTATACTAGAACGTGTTATAACTAAGACTAGTGTTAATACTAAGAACAGTGTTATAACTAAGAATAGTGTTATAACTAAGAACGGTTATAACTAAGACTAGTGTTATACTAAGACAACAGTGTTATAACTAAGAATAGTGTTATAACTAAGCTAGTGTTAAACTAAGAACAGGTGTATACTAAGATAGTGTTATACTAAGAACAGTTATAACTAAGACTAGTGTATACTAAGAATAGTGTTATACTAGACTAGTGTTATACTAAGACTAGTGTTATACTAAGACCGTGTTAACTAAGACTTGTGTTATACTAAGACTAGTGTTATAAACTAAGAATAGTGTTATACTAAAAGAACAGTGTTATAACTAAGACTAGTGGTATACTAAGACTCGTGTTATACTAAGATGTGTTATACTAAGACTAGTGTATACAAGACTTGTGTTATATAAGAATAGTGTTATAACTAAGACTGGTATAACTAAGAACAGTGTTATATTATACTAAGAACTAGTGTTATAACTAAGACTTAGATGTATATAAGAATTGTGTTATAACTAAGAACAGTGTATAACTAAGAATAGTGTTATAACTAAGACTAGTGTATAACTAAGACTCGTGTTATAACTAAGATCGTGTTATACTAAGAATAGTGTTAAACTAAGACTAGGTTCTAAGAACAGTGTTATCTAAGACTAGTGTATACTAAGAACAGTGTTATATCTAAGACTAGTGTTATAACTAAGACTCGTGTTATACTAAGAAACAGTGTTATAACTAAGACTAGTGTTATACTAAGAACAGTGTTATACTAAGAACAGTGTGAAACTAAGACTCGTGTTATAACTCAGACTAGTGTTATAACTAAGACTAGTGTTGATACTAAGAACAGTGTTAGATCTAAGACTAGTGTTTTAACTAAGAAGGTTATAACAAGACATGTTAAACTAAGACAGTGTTAGAAACTAAGAACATGTTATAAATAGACAGGTTATAACTAAGAATAGTGTTATAACTAAGAATAGTGTTATAACTAAGAATAGTGTTATAACTAAGAACAGTGTTATAACTAAGAACAGTGTATACTAAGAATAGTGTTATACTAAGAACAGTGTTATAACTAAGACTAGTGTTAAACTAAGGACTAGTGTTATACTAAGAACAGTGTTATATCTAAGACTAGTGTTATAACGTGTTATAACTGAATAGTGTTTAACTAGAACAGTGTTATACTAGAATAGGTATATACTAAGAACAGTGTTATAACTAAGAATAGTGTTATAACTAAGACAGTGTTATACTAAGACAGTGTTATAACTAAGAATAGTGTTATAACTAAGAACAGTGTATAACTAAGACAGTGTTATACTAAGAACAGTGTTATAACTAGAATAGTGTTATAACTAAGAATAGTGTTATACTAAGAATAGTGTGATAACTAAGAACAGTGTTATAACTAAGAAACAGTGTTATACTAAGAATAGTGTTAAACTAAGAACAGTGTTATAACTAAGATACAGTGTTTATAACTCAAGAACAGTGTTATACAGATAGTGTTAAACTAAGAACAGTGTTTAAACTAAGACTAGTGTTATAACTAAGACTAGTGTTATACTAAGACCAGTGTATATCAAGACTGTGTATATAAGAACAGTGTTATAACAAGAATCGTTGTATAAACTAGACTGACAGTGTTATACTAAGAAATAGTGTTATACTAGGATACAGGGTTATAACTAAGACTAGTGTTATAACTAAGAACAGTGTTATAACTAGAATAGTGGTTATAACTAAGAACAGTGTTATAACTAAGACTAGTGTTATACTAAGAAACAGTGTTATAAACTAAGAATAGTGTGATAACTAAGACTAGTGTTATAACTAGAACAGTGTATACTAAGAATAGTGTTATACTAAAGAAACAGTGTATAACTAAGACTAGTGTTATAACTAAGACTAGTGTTATACTAAGGACTAGTGTTATACTAGTACTAGTGTTATACTAGACTCGTGTTAAACTAAGACTTGTGTTATACTAAGAATAGTGTTATAACTAAGACTCGTGTTATACTAAGAACAGTGTTATATCAAGACTAGTGTAGGAGGAGGAGGAGGAGGAGGTGGGCAGTGATGCAAAGACCAGGCAGAGACCAGGTTCACAGAAGGGCAGAGATGCTGGGAAAACTGACCACTGAAAGGAAAAGTTGGTCAATGGTCAGAGGTCAGAGATCCTAATTCCATACTTCTTCTGTGGGATCTCCCGCCATAGGTCAGACCAGAGCCTTTAATAGAGAATATCATAATATACTGTAGGCTAAGGCTATGGATCAGACAGGTGGACAGGGGCAGCAAGCAAAGTCTGTTTCAAAGTTAATTAACTAGAACAGGGCTCTCCAACCCTGTTCCTGGAGAGCTACCCCCCTGTAGGTTTTCACTCCAACTCCAGTTGTAACTAACATGATTCATCTTATCAACCAGCTAATTATTAGAATCAGGTGCGCTAGATTAGGGTTGGAGTGAAAACCTACAGGATGGTCAAATCAAATCAAAGTTTATTTGTCACGTGCGCCGAATACAACAGGTGTAGACCTTACAATGAAATGCTTACTTACAGGCTCTAACCAATAGTGCAAAAAAGGTGTTAGGTGAACAATAGGCAAGTAAAGAAATAAAACAACAGTAAAAAGACAGGCTATATACAGTAGCGAGGCTACATACAGACACCGGTTAGTGAGGCTGATTGAGGTAGTATGTACATGTAGATATGGTTAAAGTGACTATGCATAAATGATGAACAGAGAGTAGCAGTAGCGAGTGGCGGGACACAATGCAGATCGCCCGGTTAGCCAATGTGCGGGAGCACTGGTTGGTCGGCCCAATTGAGGTAGTATGTACATGATCACAATGCAAATAGTCCGGGTAGCCATTTGATTGCCTGTTCAGGAGTCTTATGGCTTGGGGGTAAAAACTGTTGAGAAGCCTTTTTTGTCCTAGACTTGGCACTCCAGTACCGCTTGCCATGCGGTAGCAGAGAGAACAGTCTATGACTGGGGTGGCTGGGGTCTTTGACAATTTTTAGGGCCTTCCTCTGACACCGCCTGGTGTAGAGGTCCTGGATGGCAGGCAGCTTAGCCCCAGTGATGTACTGGGCCGTACTCACTATCCTCTGTAGTGCCTTGCGGTCAGAGACCGAGCAATTGCCGTACCAGGCAGTGATGCAACCAGTCAGGATACTCTCGATGTTGCAGCTGTAGAACCTTTTGAGTTGTAGAACCCATGCCAAATCTTTTTAGTTTCCTTAGGGGGAAAAGGCTTTGTCGTGCCCTCTTCACGACTGTCTTGGTGTGGTTGGACCATTCTAGTTTGTTGGTGTTGTGGACACCAAGGAACTTGAAGCTCTCAACCTGCTCCACTACCGCCCCGTCGATGAGAATGGGGGCGTGCTCGGTCCACCTTTTCCTGTAGTCCACAATAATCTCCTTAGTCTTGGTTACTTTGAGGGATAGGTTGTTATTCTGGCGCCACCCGGCCAGGTCTCTGACCTCCTCCCTATAGGCTGTCTCATCGTTGTCGGTGATCAGGTCTACGGTACCTCTCCGGGAACAGGGTAGGAGAGCCCTGAACAAGAAGAAGATGCCTACCAGAAGGAAAAACACTTGGCTGCAATTTCAAACATACATAATGGAGACAAGAGACTGACAGTGCAGTAGAATACAGTTCATAATCATCCAACACCAAGACTGGATAGTCTAAGTAAAGACAAACCTTTATCATTTTCCCCAAGCTCCCACGCATTCCTGACTACCCCCCCCCCCCCCCCCCCCCCCCACTGTCTTCTTCTTCTGTGAACATGTTGCAATAACCTCAGTGGTGACCCTTAAGCTTAAATCATATATGAAAAAAATGCAGAATAACAAAATGGTGGTCCTGTACAAGTGTTCTGAACAAGGAGGAGGAGGAGAACGATATCCCGAAGCTATTGCTGTGTGTGGCACACGGTGTCATGACAGATGAGTAACTTTACTTCAGTACTCTAAGGGCATCTCCTGTCTCTCTTCCCTCAGTGAATTGTGTAACCTTTTAAGGAAAGGAGGAAGGAGGAATGCTCACTTTTAGTCTGATAAGAAAATAGCTTCCCCAATGAGAGATAGAGAGAACGAAGGAAAGTAAGAGAGGAGAAAGGGTCTGAGGTGAGTTTGGCATCTTTCCATAGAAACCATTAAAGGTCCAGAGTGTGTGGAGGACATGGTGCACTCCTCTTCTCCCTTTCCCAGATTACCACTCTAGCTACCTCCCAAATGGCACCCTATCCCCTATATAGTGCACTACTGGTCAAAAGTAGTGCACTCTATAGGGAATAGGGTGCAATTTGGGACACATACTCTGTCTGTTCTGCTCTGTCTACTGGGGCTGTTCTGTTGTAAATACTGGCCACTGGTTAAAGTGACGGCCGGACTACATAACTCTTTCCTTGGAGGGATTAACTGCCAGACCAGACCTGGGGAGACCTGTGCCATCGCTGCCATCCACTTGAGCTTTTAACATAGTTCACATGGATCCCAGGTCCCCTCCCGCAGGATGAGATTCTTGGTCCACTGCAGGGCTCCACTTACGGAGCAGGACATTCCATTAGCACTAAGAGGCAATCTGAACCCATTTACTGGGTTATCATCAAACTGGACGTTGACATGTTAATGTGATAATAAGGGTGGAAGAAGGACCAGGTTTTTCAGACGCACACAGACAGTGTTGACAACTTGCAGGGTAGTACATCATTCTCATGTGGCTGAAAGCAAAGATGAAAGAAAACAATGAAGGCAACGATACACTGGCTGAAGAGGAAACCACAGGAAAGTACACAATGGTACCATAGACCTTAAGAGAAAGGTTTTAGGAGACTAAGGGGGAGTGAGTAGGCCACTGGGGAATTATCAGCGGTCGTGGTTAGCGTGCTCATGATGGAGAAGGTGATGAATATTCTATGAGTAGTGTTCGCATGTATCGTCAGGCTAGATAGGCCACCTAAGAGGCTCACGGTTCTCAACTCCTTCCATAGACTTACACAGTACAGATGTATGATATTAATTTGAGACAGTTTGCTACAGCAGGAAAATAATCCTGCACCAACTGGAAATGTGAATTATTATGTGGATTATAATTAAACAACCTTTTTTATGGGTTGATATGTTTTTCGTGAGGGAAAATCAAGACTGAGATTTCTAAGTGGAAATTACAAACTTCAAAAACCTTTTTCAACCTCAAATACACTACACGTTTTACATTTCCTGCATTGCGGGAAAGTTCTCCTATAACAGGGTGATCAAATTAAGATCCTACATCTGTAATTGTGACTTCCTCCATCCTTTTAGAGCTCTTGCTATATGAACTGACATGTTGTCTATCCAATCAAAGGATCAGATAATAAATCTAGTACAGAAAGCATTAGCTACAGCTATAGATAGAACTGCAGTGCATACAATGTGGTGAGTATTTGACTCAAAGAGAGAGAAAGACAATAGTTGAACAGTTTTGAAAAGATTCATTTATATATAGAGAGAGAGCTAGCTATATTTCGTTGTATTTTTTATCTTCTTAGTTTACCTTTCACATACTTAGCTAATGCAGCTAATTTAGCTTACTCAACAACGTGACTCAAACAAAGAGGAATGCTATTTATGTGAGCCAGCTGGCTAAGGCTATCAAACACGACAACTTTTCCAAGTCAAGGTAAGCTTTCGGTTTTATAAATGTATTGCCACAGGGGCCCACCGGTGTAACTGCTAAACTGCGTGTTTGTACACATGGATTGGATTGTGGGTTTACTAAGTTGTAGGTAGTTGTAGTTGTAGTTTTTTGACTATAACGTTAATATGGTGACAACGATATAGGCTGTGTAGCGGTTAGCGGTTATGGTATGAAGGTTTGTCTTGGAAAGGGTTTTGCGCCTGGTCACAGACAGCTGTTGTGCACTAAAGTCCACAACTGAAGGGAAAAGGTGAGAGGAGGAGAGCCCGTAGGCTAGGTTGTAGGAAGCTCCTGACGGGTATAGAGAAAATTCAAGTATCATGTATTAGCCTAAACCTATCAATATTACATTGAGCTGGGTGAATGGAATATGAACGACAGTCATCCAGTATGCTGTAATAGAAGGCCATGCTAATGAATAAATAAATTGTCCACCCTAATCTTGAACGGCACCGAATGCCACTGCCACCCATCCAGCCACCCACCTTCCCAGCCAGCCGTTGGGCCGGCCAGTTGGTCGGTCGCTGTGGGCTGAAGTGCTACAAGGAGATTAGCTGCAGTGGGAGTACTGCCAATATTCCCATCACTCTGTTGTTTTGCAGCCCAGAGGTGAAATGAAACATGGCCCAGAGTCCCTAACCCTAGAAACACTCAATGCTCTTAGATTGTAGATTCACTCATATTCACAGTGGCGTCCGATGTTGCCATAGTGACTGTAGTAATACCACTGGTGTATTGGTTGTAAATCAACAAAAGAGGGTTTGAAATAATTGGGCAATGAAACTAACATAACTGCGAGAGACCTATTTTTGTAACTTCTGCAACTACAAATGTATTCTAAAGGGCCAAGCCAAGCTTTTGTGTGTTGTGTTTTACTACATTATCCATCCACTTCAAACTCTGAATTTGTGCGTAACGTGAATTATCACAATAGAAGCTCCTAAGATATGAGATCAGATGAGTGCCGTAGAAACCAGGCTCACTGCCAAGAAATGATCACTAATCCCTCTAGGCTCACAGAGTAGGAAGGAAAGTGTGTGTGTGTGTGTGTGTGTGTGTGTGTGTGTGTGTGTGTGTGTGTGTGTGTGTGTGTGTGTGTGTGTGTGTGTGTGTGTGTGTGTGTGTGTGTGTGTGTGTGTGTGTGTGTGTGTGTGTGTGTGTGTGTGTGTGTGTTTTGCCAGTTCAACATAACCCCCCTTTCCCTTTGACTAGCCTTACATCCAAAACAGTCACAATGGCTAGTTAAACATTACAAGAGAGCGCTGAAGGAGCTTGAACCACCTGGCACTACGGAACAACATAGCCAGTGTTTCTCGATACCAACAACAGTAATAAATTAAACCTGCATCAATCGACACTGACACAAACACAATCAAGCAAATGTTGAGAGGTGTGTTAACTGGTTCCGAATTAAGTATTCATTCTTTGTTGATCAAGTTTCAAATCTGATTCCATTTTATCT